>NW_015635046.1:331015-333556 GCF_001515625.1 Sinocyclocheilus rhinocerous | reverse complement strand
GACAGCAGGTTTATGGAGCTGGTGCTGAGCCATTTGTTGACCTAGAAACACACATAATAGGGCCAGACTGAGCACTGGCAGTAGTACCCATGCTTTCACCGGTTCAGTGGAAAAGGGGTATGTGAAGCCAGCTATGTCCAGTATAGAATTCTTCAGGCATCGGATGGATAAAACAGTTTTGGCAGTCATGATTTAAGCAAGGGTCAGGCTCTCTGATTGGCTCCTGTGATCTTATGGCCGCTGTGTAATTTGCAGAGGTAAACTTATGGGCACACTGGCGTGACACTAATATGTCTTGTGGCTGTTGACATTCCTGTCCGAATTTACTGCTGTCATCAAGGTCACACTCTCTCTCTCTCTCTCTCTCTCTGTCTGTATAAGCCTTAGTACACAAGAGTGATGACCACTAGTCAGGCTCAGAGAGCAGGGCAAATTCTCTGGTTGTCAAAGCCCTAAAGCATTTTATAGTGAGCCTTACACAAAACACACACACAACGCATGCTTTTTTTGACTTTCACCAATATACAAAAGCCTCCAATGAATAACAATAGAATTGTTCTGTCCGCAGAAATGCACGGTATTTTGTATAAAAAAAAAAAAAAAAAAAAGTCATTTTGGGAAATATCTTCTATTTTAATATATTTTATTCCAGTCTTCTGTATCACATGATTATTTAGAAACTTGCGAACAATGATTAGTGAGGATTGGTAAAGCAGAAAGTAACTAGCAACCACTTTGCAACACCCTGACATCCATCCCAAACACCTTAGCATTGTGGCAGAGCGCACCACTCATAATTTTTTAAAAATATAAAACTTATTATAATTTATCTATTTTGACAATAAATAAAAATTTAAATAAATTAATTAATTTAAATTATATCCTGTTCTTTTGAACTTTCTATTAATCACAGAACATGTGACATTGAAGACTGGAGTAATAGCTGCTGAAAATTCGACTTTGCCATGATCAAATCAATTACATTTTAAGTTAAATTATAATTGAAAACACTTTTGTGTGTGTGTGTGTGTGTGTGTATTTTTGATCAAATAAATACAGGCTTGGTCATCATAAGAGACTAAAAACATTAAGTAGTGGAAACATAATATTATTTAAATTGTATTATATTTTCTTAAACTTTTTATTAATTATTTATTCAGCCCATTACAGTTGTGACTGTGTGTATGTGGTTCTGTGAGCAGGTGTTGTTCATAAATGATCATCTGTTTCTGTAGTCTGTTTTTTTTTATATATCTCTTAATGGTGGTGGCAGATTTTATCTAATTAAAATCAGGCCAGATTAGATTAACAACAATCAGTGACCTCAGTGAATGAAAAACAAATCTATATAGTACGAGAGAGTGGGAGAAATATGAGGAGGGTGTTGAAGCGTAATGACGTCTCTAGAATATAGCCCCATCGATCCTCAATCCTGCTCTGAGCTGTTTACTGCTCAGATGTGACGGTTTTACAGGGCATGCACATGCACTTATGCACGTGCTCTGGGAAAGAGAGGATATAAAATGAAGTGATGCAAATCAAATCCTCTCTTCCTTGAATATGGAAGAGTCATGCTCTTTCTCAGAACTCTGAACTGGATTAGCACCATCTCACCGGAGGACAGACACTCTCCTTGTGGAAAAAAACATTGTGTGTTAGTGGACATGAAAGCAGACTGTAAGGTTTTCTCTTGTTACAAATGAGCTGGATTCAGCCACTTGATCTATCATTAGTTAGTTTGTGTAATTTATTTTCTTATTTGATAGTTATTTGGTAACTATATGCATCTATTTAGGTATTCCACTAACAACTTGATTAATCCTGACATTAGTCAAAATGTCTGTGTCTACTAGTCATGGATTAGAGTTTTGCAGTCAGATTCTGTTTGTTTGCTAAATTCATGTTGCACTGTGGTGCTTATGTGGGCAACAAAGGATCAAATCTAGCTTGCGCCATGTCCTGATCCCCCTCTCATTCCAATAGTTTCTTGTTTATTCTGCTCTCCTATAAATAAACGTAGCATCTATGTTAGGCTGGTTCAAAATAAATTAGATGTGAAACGATACTGAAATTTTAAATGTTTTCAAAAAATTGTCCAAACTAAATTGGACGTCTTATGGTACATTTCTTCTTCTTCTTCTTTTATTTTCTTTTCTTTTATTTATTAATTTTTTTAGAACAGTTTGGATAATTAAATGAAATACGGAGCAGTATTGAAAATAATACCATTCTAAAGTTTGGGGTTTAAAAAAAAAAAAAGTTTTTGAAAGAAGTCTCTAATTCTCACCAAGGCTGCATGTATTAGATAAAAAAAATACAGTAAAAACAGTATTATTGTGAATATTACAATTTAAAGGGGTCATATGATGCGATTTCAAGTTTTCCTTTCTCTTTGGAGTGTTACAAGCTGATTGTGCTTAGATAAGATCCCTGAAGTTGCAAAGACTAAAGTCTCAAAACCAAAGAGATATTCTTTATCAAAGTTAAGACTCTGCCACGCCCCCCTAAAACGGCTCGTTCTAACACACCCCACATATCTAC
>NW_015635046.1:329941-330980 GCF_001515625.1 Sinocyclocheilus rhinocerous | reverse complement strand
GCGATTATGGTAAGGGGCGTTACATTTCCGACGAGTGCTTGCTGTGTTCGGCCAATCACAATGCACTGGTTCAGCTGGCCAATCAGAGCAGACTGCTCTTGTCGGAAGGAGGGACTTTGTAGTAAACGAATCGTTTGAGGGAGGCGGGGCATAGAGGACCTACAATAATGTACAGTATTTGAAAAATAATGTGTTTTTTGAACATTAAAGCATGTCAACATATTCTGTTACACCAAATACACAAAATAATGATCTTTAAAAAAGCATCATATGACCCCTTTAAAGTACTTGTTTTCTATTGTAATATATTTTAAAATGTGATTAATTCCTGTAGTGGCAAAGCTGATTTTTTTGGAAGCCACTACTCAAGTCTTCACAAATCATTTTATTATGCCAATTTGGTGCTTGATAATAAAAATAATTTTCCTAATAAAGGAAACAACGAATGATCTGGTGATTGCTGGTGGAATGATCTCCGCTAACCTCCTGAACAGACAAGCTCCTCGCAACTTCTAAGAAATGTCTGAAAAGACATCTCTTCCATGAGCTCTTGGCTGAATCCTGTTAATGTGCTCTCTCTTAATGCACCGTTTCTCACTTTCTTCTCCGTTTGATGTCTGTACCTCTTTGAACAATCTGTATTTCAGCACTTCTTTTGTATTTCTCATTTGTAAGTCGCTTTGTACAATGTTGTGAATGTAAAAAAAAAAAAGCAAAATGAGATCAGGGCTGTCAAGCTCAAAGTATCAGACATATTAGAAAAGTGGTCCATACGACTTATGCACTATATTCCAAGTCTTCTGAAGTGAAGTAGTTTTCATTTTTGGGTGAAGTATTCTATTAAGGAAAGAAGCAGCTATGTTTCAGTAGACAGAAAGAGTGTGTTAAAGCATGTGTGAAGTGTGACGCTCTGTCTGTCTGTGCTTTAGTGCATGTGTGTGTGTATGTGTGTGTGTATGTGTGTGTGCGCGCTCCAGTCAGTTCTGTGGACTCCAAGGGCCCATTTCTTCAGTCTGGTGAACAGCCTCGGATCAAAAAC
>NW_015635046.1:323821-329590 GCF_001515625.1 Sinocyclocheilus rhinocerous | reverse complement strand
TTTTTTTCTCCTACATCCGAACAGAGCACCACAAGCTTTTTTTCAATTATTATCAGCTTAACGGGTGATCCTGAAACCAATCAATACTGGTTGAAGAAAACTTTTCACAGTAAATAATAGTTTCCTCCCCCCACCCTTCCCCCCTTTAGCAACTAGATGTGTTTCTTTTTTTCACCGCTGAAAGGCCTCATCTATTACAACTACCCTGACTCATCTGGCCTGTATTTAACCACCTCATAAATCACTCTGCCTAATTCTGCACACGTGAGAGACATGCAACGCCTCTGCTGTTAATAAACTGAGATTTAGTGGCATTTAATGAGATTAAGTGCTTGATAAATCAATTAAATTTCAATTAAATACTAACGGCTTGCCGCATTCATGCCGTTTAATATATCCTTATTGTTAAAGGGTAGGTGATTGATATAATCCAGGCTAAATATACAATTTTACCATTGCTTATATTCTATCAAATACAATATAAGGATAATTGTATGCATGGCCCTATTATATTAACGAAATGCATTAGATGAAGGTAATATAATAGTGTGCCAAAGAGGAGAGTGAACAAGAAAAAGCAGTGCGAGCTGTGGCCTTTTAGTGGTACTGTGAGCTCATGCTCCATGACACTCATTTGGCTGATGTGAGTTTGTATAGTTTGCACAGACCTTTTAAGTGACTGTTTTTAATTTTGATTATTGACGGGGGACATGTAGTGAGGAAGCTTTTTTTTTTTTTTAAAGGGGTCATTAAATGTATTTTTTTTTTATTATTATAATTATTATTTTATAATATTTCCTGAGGTGCATTTATTATCTTAGCATGTTTTTTTTTTTTTTTAAAGGGGTCATTAAATGTATTTTTTTTTTATTATTATAATTATTATTTTATAATATTTCCTGAGGTGCATTTATTATCTTAGCATGTTTTTTTTTTTTTTTAAGTTAATTATGGCATCAGAGTGTCTTAATTCGGCTGTACATAATTTTATTTTAATATTAAAAATGAATTGGACCACTAACAATTCTGACAGAATACTCACCTGGGACCCAACGGTCGCTATAGTAATGAACACAACTTTAACATATGTCTGATTGACAGCTAAACCGCATGTTCTGATTTCAGTTTTTTTTTTCAACTAACAGTTTGCTTTGCACATTAATTTTAACAACATATAGTTAAAGAGGGTACACTTTATAATTCAGCTGAACTGTGCATGCATGTTTTAAACACTTACTTACTTACTTACTGCCCATTATGCCCTTGACATGTAGGGCAGCACCTGTTGCTGTTTCCGTAAAACATCTATCTTTTTCCGGAACTGGGTTGTTAGCCCAGTGTCCAACCCCCAACCTGGAGGACCAGGTGTTTTAAACACTTAGGCTACCTTAAATGTTCTTACTCCGCTCATATATTTCAAGCATGTCCTTGAAAGCGTGCAGTTTTCTAGCGTGTTCACTTTATAACTTCTCAGGTAATATCAATGGTATGACCTATTTTAGATGTGGCCAGAATTACAACAACAGTGTTTACATATACATACATTTATTTGTTCAACATTATTATTTGATCAAAATTATGTCTAGGGACAATTTAGTAGTCGCTGGATATTGGTATGCACATGTCCCTAGCGTCCCTAAATTTTATGCACTTGTAATATCAATGGTATGACCTATTTTAGATGTGGCCAGAATTACAACAACAGTGTTTACATATACATACATTTATTTGTTCAACATTATTATTTGATCAAAATTATGTCTAGGGACAATTTAGTAGTCGCTGGATATTGGTATGCGCATGTCCCTAGCGTCCCTAAATTTTATGCACATTCATTTTTTTAAACTGGGGACTTTTGAGTTCTGAAACTTGTATGTTTTTATTGCAGAGTAACCTCTCATATGTGTAAATATCAAGAACATTTTGCTTTCCCGTTTCATGACCCCTTTAACTTTTTTTTTTTTTTCTCTAATATGTGAATACAGATGTATTGCTCGGTATGTACAAGACTGTGTATTAGGACCAGTAGCGTACACAGGGTGGGGGCTCCGGGGCTGGGGGGCCTCGAGCGGCTGCCCCTTTAATCGCCAACACTAAAGTGCCCTTTCGGTCTGATGTAGGTGCCCCTGGTTTTGTACTGAGGGGGACACCACCCCCCACCTGTGGAATGCGATTTCAACTGAAGGGGACCCCCCCTCCCCGGACCACGATTCCGCCCTCGTTACGCCATTTCTCCCCTGCCCCTCCAGAGGTCTATGCACGCCACTGAGTAGGACTATCTTTCTAAATGTTTTTATTGTTTTATAGTTAAGCGAGAAGATCCGTTTAAGCACGTAATGGACTGCTGTGTTGCCCAAGACTCTTATTTATAAATGTTCTTATGAATTGTTTGGATAACAATGATTTTGTAAAAAGTGCTGTGAAGATTAAGTACTTAATGTGTGAAAATCATTCTAGTTAGTGCTTCAGGACACCTGGAACATTTCAGTCCTTTCACTGTTTGTGTGCACATTTCAGCATGAATCTTTTGTGAACCCGTCACAATGTAATGCATGCTTGGCAGAGATGCAATATAAAATATTTGCACTGACAACAAATTTGCAGACCATGTGTGAGTGAAGCTAACATAAAGGTCCATGGCAAAAAGCATTGTATATGCATATAAACTGTTTAAATCCAATGGTAGGTCAACCACAAAGCTGCAGTGTATTAAACCTCCTCTGCACAAGCAAATGAGGGAGGCTGAGACGGAGAAGAGGAGGTGGAGGAACAGACAGGGTGAAGATGGGAGGGGAGGGTGAGGGATATAAATTTAATATTCTGTTGTCAACATAAAATGGCGCTGTGGCTTTAGTGTGTCAGAATTGAACGCTGAGGCGCAGATTTACTCCAGATGTCAAAAGAAACGGCTCTTCATATATCAGTTGGTGTCACGCAGCACTCTGGCTTGATGAGTGATCTACGGCTCTCATAGCTGCTGCGGGATGGACATGTCAGACAGTCTTCAACTTCCTGTTTTACAGGGAATCATTGTCTTCGGTGTTTTTTTTTTGTTTTTTTTACTCAAGAGGAGGAGCGGTTAGCGCATCTTCCTTCTGCTTTTGTCATTTCTTTTGCTAGTCTATTTTTCACATGGATATGTAGGGATCTGAGCAGGTTTTATTCCGATTCGCCTTTTTGCCACTCCAGCACTTCCTTTTTTTGTGACTCATTTCCTTCCTGTTTTATTCTATTCAGTCATTATTTATTCTCTCTCCTTGTTTTATGCGGCACAATTCAGATCTTATGATATGTGCAGGCTCAGCCAATCATCTCAAAAGAAACCACACACACACACACACATATTCACACACAGGATCCTCAGTGTTTTCCCATGGACACTCACCTGTAGGTCATTTTTTAAAATGTAAGATGTCAAAATATAGTATTGACTCCCATTGTTATTTTCTCCCTTGAGGGAAGCTGGTAGGTGGGAATGAGTGTAGTTGTGTGTGTGTGTTGGAGTGCGAGAGATCATTAGTGGTTCTTGCTAAAGAAAACATAAATATTACTATCGCTCATACTGTCTTCAAACCACCTAACCCTAAGGATACATTTTGGACACGTAACTTCACTGTTCCAAAGACATGAATAGTACCTCAAATTGCGTATCTTGTTGAAGAGAAATGTGCAATTGCTTTCTAAGAGTTTTCTCCATGTAGACAATAAAACAAGTCACAAATCGTGAAAAATGTTTTTTTGTATGTGAATTGAGAAATCATATAAAAAGCGCTGCTTAGAAAGCCAAGAAATGAATTAAATTTTCAAATGCACTTTTTTTTTCTCTCAATTCCATGGGATTGCATAATGATATCTGTACCTTTTAGCTGATACAATATTTATTTTTTTAATTAATTTTTGACAAAATAGTGTGTAGTTTTAATATTGCTCATATATTGATTAGTGGCCATAACATGAATATAATTATCAGTTTATTGGTTTTGGCCAGATTTTAAGTAACACTGCAAACCAAGCAATGGATTAGGCAATACTGGTAAAGTTTTCAGTTGTCAGGCTAATATCATGGCAGTAAGTAAGCACTGGCAAGCACTCCTCAGATTTTCTTCAGAAAATATAAACTCTAGTTTTATCTTGCTATTATGTGATGTATGAATGCTAGCTGTGATGGAAATGTTTTTCCGTGGTTGTTCGTGTGCTAGTGTTTGGTTCATGGCTATGATACTAATTAAAGGTGCATGTTACACATCATGACTTTTAAAATGAAAGCTCAAAACTGAGTTTTAGATTTCTCTCTCTCGCCCGCTCTTTCTCTCTCACAGACTGTCATCAATAATCTCTTTCCTGAATGGTTGTGTGTGCATGTATGTGTTTGTGTGTATAAGGACTCTCCTGTGGGCACTCTCTCATTTTGCATTCACGCTCTACCAACTTCCTACATGAAGTACACCATCTGAGATTATCTAATTTTCAAACTAATACTCTGGGAATGCAGGATTATGTCACGTCATCTGGAAACAGATTTTAATGTTTAGTGTTCAGAAAAACTAGTTTCAGTCCAAAACTGTACACAAAACCATTCTGCTAATGTAACTTTTATTCAAATTTACATGAATCATGTAGATTTCGATATCATCTGGATATCACCTGGAGTAAACGGCAGACATATATAAAAAAGACAACGCTGGAGTTTCTTGTTTTCAATTCAAATAGCTTTATTGGCATGACAAAAATATACATTTTGTATTGCCAAAGCATTAAGATAAAGAAAATGGTTTATAACATCTGAACATTTACATTAGAACATCTGAACGTTTATTTATATATTATAACTAATATGTAATATATAACTAATATGGAAATGTCATATATACACAGATATGTATATATGTAAATGTCATAAATACATGGATATGTCTCTTTCTCTCTCTCTCTCTCTCTCTCTCTCTCTCTCTTGTGTGCATACGTGGGCGTGTGTTTTGTGACACTGAGTTCCAATGTTGTTTGGTTCCCAGCGTTCTTCAAAATATTTCCTATGTGTTCTGCAAAAAATGGTGGGGAAGTCGTGGCCTAATGGTTAGAGTATCGGACTCGTAACCCAAAGGTTGCGGGTTCGTGTCTCAGGTCCAGCAGGAATTGTAGGTGAGGGGAGTGAATGTAGCACTCTCTTCCACCTTCAATACCACGACTGAGGTACCCTTGAGCAAGGCACCGAACCCCCAACTGCTCCCCAGGCGCCGCAGCATAAATGGCTGCCCACTGCTCCGGGTGTTTGTTCACGGTGTGTGTGTGTGTGTTCACTGCTGTGTGTGTGCACTTAGGATGGGTTAAATGCAGAGCACTAATTCTTAGTATGGGTAACCATACTTGGCCACATGTCCCTTCACTTCACTTCAAAAGAAGAAAAAAACGTTTGTGACATTGGAGTGAGTAAATGATAGCGTTTTCATTTTAGGGTGAACTATCCCTTTAACTGCTACTAGACAAGAATTAACTGCAACTAAGGAAAATGTTCTTCCCCATCAACAATACAATGGGTATAAATGTACATACATAACTGCACTCAGGCATCTGTGCTTGTGTTTTGAGATGAATACATGGATGGTTTTTCTGAGTCAACAAAGTTGTGAAGAATTTCACTGTTCATTGGTGCACTCCTGAGCCATCTGTTTCTTTGTGTTAAAGCACTTAGCATCAAAGACACATATATTGCTAACAAGCACTCAGCTATCAATGTTGGTGTCAACAACCTTGTAAAACAAATTTGTTAAT
>NW_015635046.1:305633-321095 GCF_001515625.1 Sinocyclocheilus rhinocerous | reverse complement strand
CTCTCTCTCTCTCACTCTCTCTCTCTCTCTCTCGTGTGCGCATGCGTGGGCGTTTGTTGAGTGAGTGTGAAGAGCGTGTGGTGAGTTCGAATGAGGGCTGTGGCTTCTGTGGCTTTCCTTATATTTTTTTTCTTTTTAGTTTATTTTTTTCTTGTATGGATATTGTTTGATCTGCATTGCATTAGGTAGATAAAACATTATTTTGTTTTGGGCGTTTTTTCGCCAGTGATTCACTGAGGGCATGGCGGCCCAAAGTGTTGACTCGTTCGGTTCATTAACGCGGCGCCATGGAGTTAAAGTGGTGGCCGCTGCAAGTGTGGAAGATTGTATCTTGGCAATCGGAGGATATAAGAGATATAAGAGCATTTTAGCAGCGTCAAGGATGAGTAATGCAGTTGTTTGTTTTTTGAACACTGCCAATGATGTCAATGATGTGGTGGAAAGAGGAATTGTAATTAGTGGCCTTTTTATACCTGTGCTTCCTCTTTCGACCCCTGCGAAAAAAGTTACTCTGTCAAATATCCCACCTTTTATTAAAGATGAGGCTTTGGTTAAAGAATTGTCACGTTTTGGAAAGTTGGTTGCTCCAGTGAAAAAAATCGCGATCGGAAGCAAATCTGAGTTGATTAAACATGTGGTGTCTTTTAGGAGATTCACATATATGATTTTGAGTGAGAACAGAACAGAACTGAATTTAAATCTGAAACTCAGATTTAATGATTTCGACTACACTGTCTATGTATCTACTGACACTATGAAGTGTTTTGGATGCAACAAGACCGGACACTTGGGTCGTGCCTGTCCCGAAAATGGAAGTACACGCACGAAGCAAGACACGATTTATTGGAAGAACCCATGATTTATGGTGCTCGTCTGGACTTTGTAGATATGTGTGGACTATCAAATGAGGTTTTTATTAAATCCAAGATCGCAACATTGGGGCGATTAATTAATGTGACTGGTCCAAATTTTAAAAATGTGGAAAATGTGTCTAGTTTATTAGGTATTAAATCAATTAGAATTGTTGAAACATTTCTTTGGAAATTGCAAGCTGTGGTTACAGTTAAAGAATTGAATAATGCTTGATTCTTTTTTTGTCAAAGAATTTTTGCCTGAGGATAAAGATACTTTTCCTAAGTGTTTTTTGTCCTGGAGTTTAGAGCCCAGAGTTTACTCTGGAGTTTTTTTAGAAAATGTACCAGATATGGATTTATATGAAGTTAGGGGGAAAAAAATGTACAATGCTTGTGTAAAAGCTTTCAATAAAAAAGGTCTACATGAAAGAGTTGATTCACCCTGGCGCACTATCCGTGAATTTCATGAAGATGTAAAACCAGAGTGGAGAGCACTTTATAAGCCACCATTAACAAAAAGAATTGGAGACTTACAGTGGAGAATTATACATGGCATAATTGCTGTTAATTCTTTTATTTCCATTTTAAATCCAAATGTTAGACAAGAATGTCCTTTTTGTTCTCAAAGAGAGACTATTTTTCATGTATTTATGCATTGCTCAAGACTTAAGCCGTTATTTGACTTGTTGAAAGATATTTTTATTTGTTTTGATGAGAAGTTTACTGTACCAGGTTTTATTTTTGGTTTTAAATATACCCGAGGAAGACAATATGAATGTCAATTGATTAATTTTATTATAGGCAAGGCAAAAATGGCAATATATGTTAGCAGAAAGAAAAAAATTGAACAAAAAGGTGATTATAATGTTGTAATGATGTTTACGGCTATGATTAAATCAAGACTTCTAATTGATTTTTATTTTTATAAAGCTACAAATTGTCTAGAAGTCTTTGAAAATATATGGTGTCATAGAGGGGCATTGTGTTATGTTACTGAAAAGGAAATTTACTTTTCACTTTTTCTATAAACATGATGTGATGTATATTTTAAATGTAATGGTTTTATGTTTGTAAACAGTTTCTGTAATGTTTTTTGAAAAATCAAAAAATCTCTCTCTGACTAGTATTTTTGTTATTAGCAAACACTTTACTTTTAAAAATGAATGTGATGAAAACATTTTAGTGATTCTGAATGTAGTACCAGATTAGATGTGGTAATGAGTTTTATAATGCATTTAAAAGTATACATTCTTATAACAGCATAACAATTATATAAAAAAAAAAACTGACATTTATTGTATTAAGTATATATGATAATATATTTTCCATGACTAAAAAACAGGTTCCCAGTTTTTTTTTTTTTTTTTCACCGTTTCTAGGTGGTTTCTAAAACATTTAAAAAAGTTGTGTTCAGGATAACCTAACTAAAACCAAAAATAATAATAATAAAATATTTGTGCTTCAAAATTAGAAGAATTGAAGATCAGCAGTTTTTAAAACAACATGGTAGTATAACATGCTAATTTTAGTCAAGATTAGTATGCATGAAGAGAGGTGTTAAACGAGTGAGTTCACAAACAGGTTTGTGTGTGTGTGTGCGCGTACGTGTGTGTGTGTGCGCGTACATGTGTGTGTGGCAGGTTGTCAGGTCTGCTGGCATATGGCGTGTGTGCACCCAGGTGATGTCAAAGCACCGTGCCACACTCCGACTCAGCCCCATCTGATGACCATCTGTACCCCTTCTTCAAAGAATCTCTGTCTCTTTCCCTCTCTCATCCCCTCTCCCCCCCACCAGACAAATGAATTATTAACTCTCTCGTTCAGTTGACATCCGAGCGATTTGTTTCATCCTTCCATGCCGAGGTAGAGGGACAAAAAAACTCTTCTGCGTTCCATTGTTCACCGACAATCCCCTTCTGGCATCAAATTATAACAGTGTCAATGGTGTAGTGCTGATTTATTGATGACATCACAGTTGTGTTATTTTTGTGGGTCTGATTTGTCATCATTAAGCGCCCAGTCACGTGTGAAGATGTCATACATCGTATCCATTAATGCTGCATTATGACAAAAATCATAATTGTTGATTATTCCCTTGAAATTGTAGTTGCGATTATTAATTACGAGTATCACAATTTACATTGAATGCTGTTTATATCATTGTTTGAAGCAACCACATGCCATATTTTTAGATGAAAATAAGTTGAAAGCACTCTAACTGAAAAACTTTTATTGCCTTTCTATAGTATTAAGCCTCAAATGTGAACTATACATTGCATTGGTTTCTTCTTTAAATAAAAAAGTAAAAACGGTATTTTAAAGTTATACTAAATCTAAAATTAAAACAATGGAAAAACCCGATAGCCTATAGAAAGAAAGAAAAAAACACATCTTAAACACAGAATAACATAAGTGGACTTTGAACGATTAATTGCCGCTTTGAACGATGACGTAAGTGTGGCATCCGTTATTGTAATCGCGATTAGAAATTTGATTAATTGTGCAGCCCTAGTATCCATAATCACGGCACCACTGTGACTCAGCACTCACTGACACGTGGGTATATATTTTTAAATATTAAATTGCCTGTAAAATGTTTCTTTATTCTTTTGAGTGCAGGAGATGTCCCGAAGCCTCTTAGACAGCTTGCCATCTGTTGTGTTAAGATGTAGTTTCAGCTATAATTGCGTTTTGGCTGATTTTCAGATGGACACTTTCAAAGACATGCTTTTGTTTAGTCTGAGGATCTAATTCAAGTCCAGTGTTAGTAAATAAGGTAACTGAATGAAAGACCTGAAGATAATAACGAAGAAACGAAATTGGCGGGAAACAAAAATTCACCGTATTTGCACTCGCTTTGACTTTTTTTTTTATCACAAGCACCTTTCATCCAATTCAGGTGATCAATCACATGGTAATACATGCTTTTTAAGGTTAACATGAGAATGCCTTCAAAACAGTTCTCAGAAGCGCTTCAAAGACTCAAAGGGATGAGGTTGGACACATGTTAGATATCGACCCTTTCATCTTCAAAATATATGAAGACATTCATATTTTTGAGAAACAAAGGTCGTTTTGATATATTTACACTTTAAAGGCTGCTTGACTCCTCTTTGCTGTTGATGTGTGGCAGAACGGTGGCGATGAGTGTAATCTCTTTGAGATATGATCCTATCAGGGGCGTTTTAACTGAGGACATATGTGAGGCAGTGTCTCCTCAAAAAATTAGAATGAGAAAATAACTGACAGAGATGATAGAGAAATAAAACAAAAAAAATATGAAATTATATAAATGACTGCTTTCCACAGCTTTATCTCTGAAGTAATATTGTTCTACAAAAGGGTAGACAAATGTTAGTCAAATGTCGTTGTCATGGAGAGAAATGGCAAAATACATGTGACAAGTTAAGTGTTGCTATTTATACTTGGTGCAAACCGTATTTAAATTGGCTGCTGCCATATTATAATATTGGATGGTTGTTGGTAGTCTCATGTTTAAGGTAAAATGTTGTTGTCTTAAACCAGGAAAAGGTGTAAACATCATATGAACATCATATCAACTAGAACATGAAAAATGCAAACAAAGAGCGAGGACTTTGCCACTTCACTGCAGAAGTCGACCAAACACCACCACTGGACCAAATGTGTAAACACTGCTAGAATAAACCGTATTTGTCAACACAAGTAAGTAAACCGCTTGGCTCACTAAATCAATGAACTGGTATCAAAAACATACTTTTTCTTATTCTTCTATAGAGGTTTGTGGAAAATATATGCCGGCATTAAAGTCACATCAGTTACAGGTTTCCTCGGGCAAAGATCTGGTTTGAAATGCATGGCTGCTCGTGCACACACAAAGATCACGCACCTTATCCTTTGACAGAATGTTTAAGTAAGTCAATATTTATTATTTCATCAATCTCCTGACAATAAAGCATCATAAACAATGATGCAAGCTTTCTGAAACTGCCCTGACGGGGGAGACAAAAGAAGCGTGAAGACGAAGAGAACTTAATGAGGAAAGAAAGAGAGGAATTTGTGCGCTCCGTCGGGAGGAAGAGCTTAAGTACTTTCTGACGGCATGTCTGTCTCTCCGACATCAAACGATTTGTTTTATCCGTTTCATATTCTGCTCCTCAAACCGCCGGCCACACGCTGCTTTGATGATGAAACGCAGAGGACACTGATACAACGGATCGGTGCGCGTGTGTGCGTACATGCGTTCGCGTGTGTGTCTGTCTAATCTGGGATGTTCGAGTGTGTAGATGCAATAACAAAGTTCACGGTGCCAGACAAAGGCTGCCATCATTGCCACAACAACACCTGTGCTGCTTAGAGAGAGAACGAGCAGTGGAAGGAGGTGGGAGAGAGAGCAACAGATTGAGTGAAAGTGAGAGAGTCACCGACAGATTCGTTTGTTCTACTGCCAACTCTCTCTCCCTCAAGCAAACTCGTTCAATACAAAAGAAGAGTGGGGGGAAAAATGCTCAAAACAATACTGGAAAAAAAGCACGAGGGAGGGGGTGGAAAAGCAAGGAAATGTGCTAAAAGCCTCTCCTGGGTCAGCAGGATACAGTCTAAAAATAAACAAATAGCACTTATTGGCCTAACAAAAGGGGAGACATGTCACTCAATCTTCGAGGACTGCCTGAAAGGGCCTTTTAAGAACTGGGAAAGAAACAAGAGTGAAACGGCAGCATGCCGAGTCAGCAGAGACAGCTCTTCGGCTGGGGAGGTTGGTCTGTAAAAGGAGACAAAAAGAGGTGAGACACCTGTTTCTGAGACAGATTGTGTCTGTTGAGAACATACAGTGTTATAGGTATGTCTGCGCACCATCTGCTGTAAGCGGCGATCAAACACATTCAAAGACTTGTACACCTAATTATACATGTTTAACACTTATGCCATATTGTCTTCGAGTCAAGTCTGTCCTTTGGGAGTCAAATAAACAGGTTTTATTCAGAAGCTTAGGCTGCAGGTCATATGATACACAGAAAAGTAGTAAATGTCACATTGTTGTAGCCAGACACATTGTGATTAAGTGATAACAAAGTCTGTTTCAGGGAAACTCAGTTCGCTTGTCAGCGATATTAGCAACACCTCCGGGCAACTTTTTTGGCCATCCAAGACCAAGTCTGTACTTGAACGGGGAAATCCAGAAATTTCAAAAACTGCTTGCCACATTCAAATTTTAATAATGTTATTTCAAATCTGACATTAAACCACCCATAAATGTTGTTTCTTGCACTCAAAAAGCATTCAAAATGTAATATTTCAGGTGGGTCCAGCCAATGCACCTGTGTAGTTCTATACACAGAAACATTGACTGTTTCTGTGGCAAGCTTTTACCGGTGGCTGCAGTGACGTGATGATTTTTACCAATTGCCGATTTATTCTGCCATATTTTGTGTTGCAAAAAAATATTCATAGTAATATGAGTGCCGTCTTTGTTCATCTACAGTCTTTGGTGATAAAGAAAATCTTGTGTTAATCAGAGTTTTGTCCTAACCAGTCGCAATGCTACATTTTGTCGGCTTCTCATCATGCAGCTAACATGAAAATCTCATTCTATTGAAATGTTGTTTAGGTTTTTAAATCAGATATTAGATTACGCATTCAAGTTCCACAAAGAGAACCACAAAAAAACATGATTTCTCGTGAACCATTATGCAAGTGAGGCACTGGTTTTTATGTTCATACGTTAAATGAGTGTGAGAGAGCACGTAACAGAGAGAACTATTCTGATTTAACTATTGTGTTTTGTGATTGATTGTGTTATGTCATGCCCCCTTTTCACATTTGGTATGGAAAGACAAATTGCTTGTCAAATCTTGTCGCATCATGCCTGCTTAGGACACTCTGTTAATTTAATCACTTGCTGTTCGCTTATGTCACAGAGGCCAGCAATGCTACTGAACAATGTTCATCCTTAGCTAAACAGCTTTTATGCACCATTTTAGCAAATTTACATTCAGTTTGCATTCATAGTGTCCTGGTGTACTTTTTAGGGGCCTATACATTAAAATGTAGTTTTGAAACTTGGGGACAGTGATCAAAAATTATAATGACATAAAAAAGCCAATAGCTTTTGATTAATTTAGCCTATTATCATGACACTGGTCTTGTTGGATTTCTCTGGGTCATGCTGATACCAATTATGTCATATGGACTTTCTGTCCACCATTTTTAATTTCTTTGAAACCTGCTTTTTCAAACTCCTCATAAAACATTGGTCTGATCTTTCACCAAATTCGATCTTGAGACCATGCTAGGAAAAAAAAAGTTTAGGATTTCATGTTGATAGACCGTACCAATATTTATTTGTATTTTTTTTTAAACATTACGTAAGTAAAATACATTCCAAACTAGGGATGCTAATTGGGCAAATTATTTAATCAGTGATTAACCCTTAACCAACTAACTGTGGTCATGTTGTCTTAGTTGTCAAGGCTTGTGGATGGTTGATGGCTGATGGCATACCATTACTAAACTTTATTGTTGTATTGCTTTGGACAGTGTCTTTTACGGATTAATTAGCCCCACAAGACAATTATGTTAGCTGTATACTTCATATTTTTCTGTCTCCCTTAACAGATCGAGAGAACGTCTTGCGAGCACAGCCTGTAAGCCATTCGTCAAGGAGGAGACCTTACCAACGACATTGTGTCATACCGGTGTCACCACTCTCTCCATTCCCGCTCATGGCAGTCTATCGCAGATGAATTAGAACCATTCGTTCAGTTCTTCCCAATACATTGCCACCCCACCTCTCCCTGGGACCACTCTTAAATTCTGTGAACAAATTATCCTTGCGTGTGCAGATTGAAACGCTGACAGTCAAGCCATCTTTCAGCCTTCCCGACCCCTTCAAATATAATCTCTACTGCCAGGACGGTGTCAGCTTTTGTGGATGAATTAGTCCGACAAGACAATCGTGTTAGCTGTATACAGCATATCTCTCTTAACATATTGAGAGGACATCTTGCGAGCACAACCTGTGAGCCATTTGTCGAGGAGGTGACCTTACCAACGATATTGTGTCATATCAGTGTCACAACTCTCTCCGTTCCCGGTCATGGCAGTATATTGCAGATGAATTAGAACCATTCGTTTGGTTCTTCCCAATGCATTGCCACCCCACCTCTCCCTGGGACCACTCTTAAATTCTGTGAACAAATTATCCTTGCGTGTGCAGATTGAAACGCTGACAGTCAAGCCATCTTTCAGCCTTCCCGACCCCTTCAAATATAATCTCTACTGCCGGTGAGCCATTCAAACTCCATGACTTATGCGCTGTCAGGAGCGGGAGCAGCTGCTAGGCCAGAAAGCAGTCCGGCTACATATTTCCCTCCCGGACACATCATGCATTTCTTCTCACGGCACGTGATGTAGAGCACGTGCCGAAGTGTCAATGCAGCGACCATCATAAATGCACCATACCAATTTTTGATTGATTTATAAGCCGATTGTGGCACTAGTTATAGGTTAGAGGAGAGAGGAATTCTCGCCTGCCTCTGACACTAAAATAGTACAAATAATGTTTCATTTGTCACCTCGCTTGCCATAAAAATCCGTGTTCTTGATGGAGAGTGTGGGTGTGTCATTTCTGTGCTTTATGGTTTTTAGGAGCGAGTCATTTTAAGAACCGCAGGGTGTGTGTTAGACTTTGAAGATTTGGGTGAAAAGGAAAGGAGCGCTCTACATGTAAAGCTTACTGTTAGCATTGTGCGACTGGGGACGCGTGAAAATATTATCATAGCATGATCTGTGAGCACTTTCCAACATCAGTCATTTTTTTGTAAAATTTGCCTCACATTTCAGTACAAAGGCCTCACAAAAAGGATCAAGGATTTAACATCTCACAAGTGTTCTTTAAGGTTATAAACCTTTAACATTTTCTCACCTGTCTTTTTAATTTTTTATATATTTTTTTTTTTTTAAAGTGAAATACCTTCATCTACCTTTTCTTGTAGTTAATGGTGAACATTCCGAGGAATTGGGGGAAAGAAAACCGAGAAGCTCTGTAAGTGGAACACTTCTTCCGTTATTTCTTTGTGAGCAGTCCTGTCTTCCATATGAATGAGCCTGCCTTCGTTAGCCACCTGAGCATCTGCTCTAGACACTCAGGCCTGCTGAATTAATCAACCTTTAGTTCTCCTGAGTGAACGCGCTCGGGTGTGTGCGTGAGTGAATGGGAATGCAAATGTCTCCTATTATTCACAGCTTTGTGAGACGATTGAGTTTGCAGCAATGTTAATTATTGAAGGACTTGGAGAGATAGAGTCTTGGATGGAAGTGGGAGTAGAGGAGGGAAACTGAGTTCTTTCATAATGAATTGAAATGTATTTAGGGTCATCAGTGATAGAAGTGGAAGCTTGCAATTTGCATGAGGTCAAAAAGGTTTTTTTTCCCTCTTCACGTTATACAAAATGCTTGTTGATCAAGCCGTTACATTTTTTCAGGCCTTGATACAAATTGCATGGAGTAAGTTAGAAAGCATGTTTTTAATCTTTTATCACTTTGAAACGGGACCTTTATGATTTCTGCACTTCTCGTTTGAAAAGAGGAAGATATAAACAGATATGTGATGACGCTAAGTATGGATTGATCAAACATATGCGGTGGACTGGTGTATCTCTCTCTCTCTCTCTCTCACTCCTACTTCAGACATGAGGAGTTAATGTGTGTGATCAGATTGAAGTGTCATCCGGTTCTGTCACAGGCTGCAGAAATGCTCTCCATGGCTCTTTCATCAGAAAGCTCTTGGTCTTGTCATTCTGTGCTGTTAGCGTGGTTGAAGGCTATAGTGTAACATGCTCATTAAACTACATACCGCTCTTCATAAAACAATTCAAAACACAGCCAGCCGGTTGGACAGTGATGCAATGGGGTTGTGCTTCAGTGAGAATTTAAGGGATTTTTAGTGACTAGACCGTGTTGTTTGTTGTGTAGCGGAAATACAGACGTATGCTCACAGGCCTAGTGTTTGACTCCAGTTCTTTTAAATCGGTCAGTGTTTTTGCTCTAATACTAGTGCTGATAAACCATTCGTTTTTGCTTGTGGTCTACCTTTTTTATTATGTGTAATGTTTCTTAGATTTTGTGAAACAGTAAGTGTTGCAGGTAAGAGTGCGTGTATACACTTTGGATTTGAATTGGGCGTTAATTTGTGTTTCTCAAATTAATTATAAACATTTTCATGTCTATGTTGACCAGCACCAGTTAAACATTTAGAGTGCAGGGTGGTAAATGTATGAGAATCCCTGGCCAGGGAGGGACATTTCTGGTCCTGTTAGGCCACTGTCCTGCTGAATTTAGGTCCAGCCTTAATCAAACACACCTCAAAACATCAAAAAAAAAGTCTTCAGGATTACTTGAAAATTACAGGCATGTGTGTTTGATGCAGTTCAAATGCAGTTTTGATTGTAAATACTTATTTGAAGCATAAATATTAAGGTGTATCTTAAATTTTAAATTTTATTTCTAAATACATGAAGAAAGCTTTTTTGTAGCTGTGTCGTGATGTCTTATATTAAATTGTTTGTTTGTGATGTTGATGCTGCATAAATTGCCTTGTGAAGGGGCAGATAAAGATATTACTACTACTACTACGACTACTACTACTATGGATTAGGTTTGGTGCTAAACTCTGTAGGAAATGTCCCTCCAGGACCAGAATTGCCCATCATTGCCTTAGGCTAATGAATACTTCAGAATCTGTGTCAAGAGTCCACTCAAAGAGACAAGGCTGAAGGTGTTGGTCTGGCCCTGTAGAAAAAAAAGCGAACATTTTGAAAAAAAAAAAATTGAGCTATTTACAAAAAGAACACCCAAGATTAGCTATAGTTATGAAAGTATCTCAAATGAAGTATCTCAAGATTCCACAGAAGTTTTGGAAAAATGTTCTGTGGACAGATGAAAACAATGTTAAGATTGCACACAACGCTTTTCCCCTAAACTGTAAATTGTGGTGGAGGGGCCATCAAAGTGTGTGGCTTCTTTATAGAGCCCGAATAGCTTGAATACATTTCCAAGTTTATCAGGACATTTTGTAGGAAAATGGAAAGTCATATGTCTGCTGGTTGAAGCTCAACAGAAGTTGATGTACTCTTGTGTTGTAACGCAAAGCATGGGAGTAAATCATCAACAGAAGAAAATAAGCCTTCTTGAGTAGCCCAATCAGAGTCCTGACCTCAGCTCGATTGAGGTACTTTGGCATGACTACAAGAAAATGATTCACACCAAAAATCCCAACTGAAACTTTTTTGAAGAGGAGCAGTGAAAAAATTTCCCTTGACTGATGTGCAGGTCTGATCCGCAATTACAGGAAATGCTTGGTGGAGGTTATTGTTGAAAAAAGAGGGTCAATCGGTTATTACCGCGGTCGTCTTATATTCAGGGTCTAGACTTTGACATGTCAATAATACACACACAACAATAGGTGGCGCCAAATACGCATAAAACGAGTGTGCCATGAAATACGTAATGTAATGCGTGTTGTAAAGATCGCGAGTAAAAACAAAAGAAAACCTTACAGCTGCATGAGTCGTGACTGTCACGTTAGCCTGATGGGACCAAGCTCCCTTTGTGATTTTAAAACGTAAGACAGTACCCAGATTTGAAGACTACAGTAAGATTTAACTTCGACTGTTAATAAGATTTTGGTAGGCTACTATTAGATGGATAGCCTAAATGTCCTAATTCAGATGGGCTACCTGTTTTTTTTTTATGGTATATCAAAAAGTGTATATTTTTTAAATGTGACTGTTGGTACATTTTACCAGTTTTTAACATACTTTCAAAACAAAAATTAAAATAGGAAAAATATGCAATATGAAAATAATTGAAGACAAAATGTGTTTTACTGAGAAAAAACAAGATTTGGTTTTTAAAAAGCCTTTTTCCAAAAGGTACATCTGGAAAAAGGGGGGTCGTCTTATATTCGGGCCAATACGGTAAATCAAAAAGTTTGCATACTTTTCTTTTTCTTCTTTGCACTGCAAAATTTACATGGTGTCTTTAATTAAGGCATGAAAGCAATATTTATCTAACACTGATTGTCTGTTTCTGTCAAATTTTATGAGTAAATTATGCTGAAATCCAGATAAAGGCGTCACATACTTTTTCCTTGACGTGCTTCTTTGACAAGTACTGAGTTGAAAGTTTCAAACTGGGGTAAAGAATAGAAATGCATACCAATGCCTGGCATACATCAGAGCTCCACTTGACCTTTCATTGGTCATAATCAGGTGTCCGTTAATCCCTTTCTCAAAGCCAGAGGCCCATGGACTCTCTCCATTCAGCGAATTAGCATAAACCAGGCCTCTTCACTCTCGTCTAAAACAGGAAATTCTTACAAGCATTTAAATGTTAATTAAGACTAATCAGCATACGCTTAATCCGCCCAATCTCACAGAGCAGAACTTTTTCGACAGACAAGAGAGCTTCGGCCAATGAATAGTGAATTTTGGTGCTGCGTGAGGGCCGGACGATTGTGGGTTCAGAAGTCAAGTGCTTCCCTGTCACTTAACCTCTCACATTAACATAGTCTTTCACCCGAAAATCTCTCCCTTTAGACAGAGGCCTCTAGTGCTAATCCTTCATGTCCCTGGAGGCCTGAGTACTTTTTTGTCTGTACATTCCCACCTGTCCCCAATGTACCGAGGTACTAAGGAGCACACTTCACTGGAGGTCTTGCTTAATTTGCAATTTTGTATGGAACAGCCTTGAAATTACTTTAAAAAGATCCTTGAGAACTAGTGAAATGATGACTAATCCTTGCAATAAACAGTGTGTGGAGGCTTTTGTCTTTGTGTTCACAATTTATCGTTGGCCAACACAATTAGATTTTCTTCCTGAAGATCACATTTGCTTGCACATTCAGTTGGTATTTTTCACAGCATTCAATAATTTATGGATTGTAAAGACAAGGCTTAAGCAATTGTGATGTTAAACGTTTGACCTACCACACTCAGCCCTTTTATAAGCATAACTGCCAGATATTGTCCCACAATGCTTTTCTCGCTCATCACTCCATGGCCTTGTGTTAACCAGTATCACGCCATAACCTTATGGATCTTTGATTGATTTTCCAATCAGAACTATTTCTCGGTTTTACAATGCTGACATTTATCAGCTATTTAACGAGAGTTTAATGTCAGTAAACTTGACACAGCTGTATTGAGTATGAATTAATGAGAGCAGCTTTGCAATGAGACTGGAGATGTTGGAATCAGATGGAATCAGCAGGTCATTCATACTCAGTGGTTTTATATTGATGTCAGTCTGTTTGCTGCCAATGTGAAATATATCAATCCACTGGGCCCAAGGCCCTTGAAGATTTAGGCTATAGTATTGCTTGATTATGCCAATGGAGTGGTTTTGGCACCAGCATCCATGCCAATAGCGTATAATCTATGGGTTCTCTGTGAAAGCGTTGGAGCGTGGACCACAGAGACTACAATTTCTGGTTTAATTTAGAACGCTGCTATTCAAACCTTGCACTGGAGGGTCTTTGCAATGTTTGTGTGTGGAGTAAAAAAAAAAAAGATTATCTCATTCCTTTTTCCTCCCACATACAGTGTCAACAACATGCTGCAAGAGATAAGAGTACAAAACACTTTTCGACAAAGCACATGTCCATTATACTGACGATGTCTGTGTAGACTGCACTTGACTCTTTTAAGATTTGACATTGGTAAAATATGGTGTTCATAGTCCTGCCTTACAGTTAAAAGAACCAGTGGCCTTTATTCCATATTATTCCTGATTTGAGATATATGACAATCAACAATACTTACTTAAAATGTTAACATTAACCAAAGTAATACGTGGCATAATACTAATTACTCTTGGTTAATGTTAAATGAATACATTTTTAATACTTTAAGTTATAAATTAACATTTAACACATTATTAATACCAGATATTATATTTAGTAATAATTATAGTAATATTTTATTACTTTACTTTTACTTAAATTTTTTTTTTTTCAGTCTACTTTTTGTACATTTTCAGTACAAAGTTATGTTTTTTTTTGTTTCCTGTATCATCTAGTTTCAGTTTTAGTTTGTTTTATTTTAATATATTTAGGCTGTCGAGGTTAATGCTGTAACTGGTATAATTTAAAAATGTTTAACAGTCTTAAATTACTCCGCACCATCTTGTGTTATTTGCTATCTGTTGGCAGTTTCATGTTTAATGCAGCATCTAAAGCTAAAATTAATCAATGTCTATATATATATATATATATATATTTATTTATTTATTAATTCCTGGAATTGTTACCAGTATGAATTGGCCTACAGTATAGGTGTACTTCCTGATTTTGTCTGTGTGAGGTAGTGGTGAATCTTTGAATTAGATCCCTATGCAGTGCACTGTTTTCACACACTGTCCTCTAATCCTGCGGCAGATGAGTGAGATTACAGCAGACCCCTTAGTGTGTGTGATGGAGAGCAATCCACCCTTCTATTTCGTCAGGTTGACCTTTTGGCACCTGCTTGACAAGATTGCCTCTTAATAGAATGTCCCTCTGATTACTCTTCCATAGGAGGTGAAACGCAAGTCTTTAGAGAGACAGTGGGAGGGTAAGAGTGGTTGAGATGTTGAAAAATCAAGATTGAAGGAGAGAAAACGGTATCACGGGTAAAAGGGTTTGTAAGAGAGCTGGTTGAAGGATTGTGGGTTGCAGCAGCGAATGAGCACTCTTGCTTTCTTGTTTTTTCTTTCTTTCTTGCTTGCAAGCTTTTTCTATTTAAACTTTCCATTTTTGTTTCTGTCCATTTGCAACAATTTAAGGCATCAAGGCTGATCCAAAATGTAGACAACATAATTATACTGCCTGTTAAAATACCTAGTCAGCCAAATACTTAAGTCAGTATTGAACGTGTCCTAATGAAGGCAATCCGACAATGCATTGTGAAAAGGTTGGTGAAACATAAGTCCTATATGGCGACACTATAAATATAAATTGTTTCATTTTATTTTTTTAATTGAACTTATTTTTGTTGTTTGACACTTGTCAAACACAAGTGCATTTTGTTCATTTATTACATTTAAATTTATCTAATCAGTGATTCTGGACATCTCTCAAGTCCGATTTAGTTGGAGATGTGCTTTTGATTTGTTAGCTTTGTGTTATATTATTGAAGAAGATGTGTCTAGCAGCATTTTGTCATTTATTTGTGAGGTAAAATGTATTTTTTTAAGCGTAGAGTGTTGTATTTGTCACTCCACTCGCTGGCATTGTTTGTTGGTCGTCTCTTTTAAGTGCTGAGGGTTTAGAACCTGTGACACTTGTTTCTCCAAGCCCTCCAATTTACCCTGATCTTTCTTGACCCGTGCTTCTTTCCTTTTATCTCAGTTTTCCCTCTCTCCCCCGTCCTTTTCCTCCTCTCTCTTGCTTTCTTTCTCTCAAGGACACTGTTTTTCTGTCTGTGTCCTCCCCTGAACAAATATCTGCTTTAAAATACCTGTTACAGCTTGTCTCTCTCACCCTTCTGATAATCTTGCGCCCCCATGACAATTCTCCTCTAGTCTCTCACCTTGAGTTCATATCCTTTACTTCTCCCCATCCCTCTCAACTTCAAAAAAAAAAAAAAAAAAA
>NW_015635046.1:270759-305604 GCF_001515625.1 Sinocyclocheilus rhinocerous | reverse complement strand
AAAAAATCTTCCGAGGCGAGAGCAATTTTCTTACTTTAAAAATGTTGAAAATGCTTTTGATGCTGCAGCCCACTGATACGTAACTCTCGGCTTGGCTCTGTCTCAGCTCTGAAAAGATCTTTATGTGTGTGGCAAACAAAACAACCGCTTTTCAGCATCATATAGTTTGGAACAGAAATAGTCATTACATGCTTTGTGTTTGGAGGTATCCTGGGTGTTGTGAATGTTGTGTACTTTTTGGAGGAAGGGAGCATTTTCACAATTTCGTGGTGATTTTCGGAAGTGGTCTGAACTAAATGTAGCATGCAGGAGGAATCAGTAGTGCCGGAACAGTTTATTTGTCTTTTACATTTTTTTTTAAAGACAGAAATGGAGGTCTTTGTTGTCACAGTCTGTGCTTTTTGGGTCTACTAACACAAAAGAGGAATTTTTGAAGAATATACTGGCTACTCTTTTCATTATAAAGAAGGTATCTTCAAAAACCAAAGTCATTTAATAGCTTTGTTTGATGAATAAACCAAAATTGAGCTGGAATAGATTGCAGCAAGATCGAGAAAGTGGATCCCATTTGTGAATGAACCATTCAGACCGTTTCTGAGAACTGGATCAATGGAAAAGATTAAACTCAAAAGAACAATCCAGTCATGAATCAGACATCACTGATGACTAAAGGATAATGGATATTCTTAAAGCTAAAGGATATTCTTAAATTCACTTTTTGTTTCCACAAAAGAAAGAATTTGGTATGTCTCAACATAACGGTGAGTAAAAAGGACAGAATTTCCTTTTTTTTTTTGGTGAATGAATCCTCATAAATTTCGGCTTTATTTTGCTACACTATCAAACAATCTTTGAAATTACCTCAACCTTCACCACACCTTCACTGTGCAGACTTTAAACAACTGCTTTCTCATTCTCTCACTCTCTTTGTCTCAGTCTCCTTTGTTTATCTGCTTTATTTCTTCATAGGCATGCCATAACCGGAGCCAATTCCTGAAATAACAGCAAAACGGCATTCGGTTCAGACGCACAAAACAAATAGAATTGCAAACATGTCAATACAGCTGCTATTGCTTTAAAAGACAATAACGAATTCATATGTTTTATATCTCTCATCTCAGTTTGTGAGGTTTATGAAATTCCTCGCTTCTGACTGGTTCTCATTTTTTATTTATTTGTGTAACCTGTCTTTCAAGGGGAAAGTTGATGCAGATCTGTGAGTGTCTCTCTCCGCAGGCTGGGACCAATCAGAATGCTGTTTTTTATTGATGTGACATGTCAGCCGCCGGGGGCCAATCAGAAACTGGCTTCCTCCCCTCAGAATTGACAACTGTAAAAGGTGTCACACATATTGCTCTAATGAGGAGCCCCGCTCTCGTCCGCTGTGTCCTTCAAGCTAGAGAGTGTGAGCAAGTTACGATAGGCACAGGAAACAAGGCGGAATCGAACCATTTCATTGCATAATGCAGGGTGCTGAATCGCTAATTGTTTTTGGTCTTTTAAGCAGAATGTTCAGAGAGAGTGGACTTCTTTTAAGCCCACTGTAATATATGGCTCCTGTGGGCTTCAGTGTGTAACAGGAAAGAAGTGGATGGAGCGAGAGCGAGAAGCTTGCTGATGATGGAGTGCAGACAGAAACATCAGTCCATCATAAGCAATAATTTCTGTCTGTTCCAGCGCCTTCAATAGCTGCCCCAATCACCACCAAAAGCCTGCCATGACTCCTAGCATTTCCTGTCACACACTGGCTGTGTGACACTCTATAAACCTCCATGCAGACAAGAATAAAGTAGCTCTTCCCCCTCTCTTTTTCGCTCTATTACTTTCTCTCTTTCTCTGTAAACACAGGAGACACTGCAAGGTCAAAAAATAAGCCAAACATCCGGATGAGAGATGCCGAAAACGATCCCTCTCAACAGAAGAAGCCACATCTTGGCTTTAATATGAGAGCTTTCCTTTTCATTTCATTCGATTTGAGTAAGCCCACCTGCACAGATATAATATACTTTCAATGCCGCTAACTGCAGGAGATGTAATCGGCAAATGCACAGGATTCATTTCTGAGGCGGCTTTACGGAGTTCAGCAGAGTTAGTGCTGGATGCGGCGACAGACTTTAAGGAAGGTTCCAGGTTGAATACGATATAAGCTCTGTCGGCAGCATTTGTGGCAAAATAACATTAAAATCCACACTGTTTCAAAGGTATAGCCTTTATACGTGTTGGTTTGACATGAGTGTAAAGAAATCGATTACTGATCTTGTCTGTGCAAAATTATAGCCAATCTTTCAAGCTTTTCAAGTTGGTAAACCAGTAAAAAGTTTAGCATGAAGCACGCATAACCGGAAAGAGACTTTGTGAGCTTTGTGTGATATGAATTTTAAGTTGCTCAAAATCATCCACTCTGAGCTGTTAAATGTTGCAACCAGTGCAAGTTAGTGAGTTGAGATTGGGAAGTGGATCAGTCCCATTCATAAACAAATCATTTGGACCGTTGTTGTGAATTGGATCAAATGATTGATTGAAAAGATTTGACTTAACAAAATTGTTCATGAATCGGACATTGCTACTTCCATCATAAACGCTAGTGGGTGAACTATCCCTTTAGCCCTAAAATAGATATTCTGTCACTTCAGTCTATGTGTTTTAGTGTGGAATGTTTATCTTTGAGTGACAATTTGCACTGGTGAAGTCATCATATCTCTTTTTTTTTTTTTTTTTTGGAGTGCAGAAGGGCCTGTTTAACCCTACTGTGGACATCTTCACCCCTCCATCATTATCTCATCTTCTCTCACCTTCTGACACATTTTATTTATTTCAGATCAACTTTAATTTGTGAAGATTAATCATCATCACCCCTATTGTCTGTTTGCTGACTGTCGCCTTGAATCATGTCCCCCTCCTGCAGGGAACCTTCCTCCTCTTTCATTAGTTTAAATGGGCCAAATGATAGACGTGCTCGCAGTTCTTGGCTCCCACTAAATTACATTTCAATATTAGCTCAATCAGTCCCTGGGCAAATACGGCATGACCCTCTGGGACGTGAGGTGGGGGGTGGCGACCGTGCATCTCGGACGCCTTGACAGAACCGAGGGGAACATGCACAGGAGATGGATAATTGGAAAAGGCTATGCGCTCGATGGAAATAGTGCTTTTTTAGGACACCATTTGATTGCTTTTCTTCCTGTATGTCAACAATAGAAATTCATAAACCCTGTTCATTAGAATGATGGTCTTAAATTTATGACACGAGGGCTTTGATTGACAGCTGATGTGTTGCACGTTCTTGAAGCTGTGATATACTGCTGTAATTGTTGTAGACAGCTCTCCACTACTGTACTTGAAGCTCATGCTCAAACTTCAGCATTTCATTAATTTCAAATTAATATGTGAATTGTTCATATGAGCTCTGGGTAAACAATGTATCGCTTACCCATTTACACTGACAGTGCTGGTGTCATGAGAAATTGGGTTCTCCCTTCAAATCGGGTCCTACCTTGAAATCAGGTATTAGTAGTATACCAAGTACACACAGATGACATTAATGTAAAATGTGTATAATTGCTTACTATATACTGCATAATAAAACAAATTGTACAGAAAGTATTTCACTTGATAAACTATTAATAAATAATAATAACACTGTTCTTTAACTGAAATATTTGGACATTTAACACTTATGTACATTAACAATTGTTGTGAATTGCTTGAGGTCAAGAATTTGATGGAGGACCCGATTTCTCTTGACACTGGCATTCAATCTCACCCCATTTTGCATGTTTCTACCAAACAAAAGGTGGTTTTGGGCCCCATAAACTTGCTGGTCTCAAGCAAAGAACAGCTAAAGGGGCTGGACGCAGGAAAATGTCCACATAAAGTGTTCAAAACAACAACTCAAGGCTAGACACAAAAGTAGATTGATAATAATGTGCTCTAGTTTTGTCCAATGAAGCTGCCTACACTGGAAACGTATAATGCAACTCTCATTCAGTTGACAGGCACCTAGTTCCTGTATTTGTCACGTTGCAGAGCTATTCCAGGCACTTTATTTTCCCAATCTGTCAAAAAATAAACATAATTTTATTTAAAAATTATTTTATATAAAAATAAACAAGTTATTATGCAACTTTTGTTGCATAATAACTTTGCATATAAAAAGTAAGACTCTTAACAAAGCATAATGCCATTATGCATCATATTTGTTGATGGGCAGGTTATGTACAGTAGTACCATAGCCAGAAAGTACAGTAGAGATGGATCTGCTCATTAGTGTATTTGGAGTTCCATGTTATGAGCAGCTAATACTCCTAAATACAGAACAGATCATTTATTAACTTCAGTAATTGAAATGTGTTTATTTTAGAGAAGGATTAGTTGCTTTATCATGAAAAACATTTGTTTTGACCAGCATCTGATCTTTTTTATTTTATTAATTTCCTCTAAAGCTATTGTTTGTATGATATACTGGTTTTAATTTAAGTGCTTATTCCATTGCTATGCGGCACTGGGCGAGTAGTGTTAGTGGTCTGATGAAACTCAGTCCGCGGTGCTATCACATTGCTTTAATCAGTTTAATACCCTGTTGTCTGTGCATACTGTTTTATTTGATGTAGATTCCATTGTGCAATGTATTAATATGGAAAGATGTTCACATTGATGATTGCTGAAGTCATTATAAACTGTGTTAAGGATCTGAAGAAGAGTATTAGAATGATCCCATTGTGATGTCATTAATGTTGGAGTCTCTGGTTGGTTGAGCTCTCAAACAATTTTTTTTATAATCTTTTTTGACGGTCTGTTGTTGTGAGCTCAGTGGTTTCTTGTTTTCAGCCATAATCCCATTTTTGATTTTTCATTTTGGCCTTAAACAATAATTCTCCCAACTGTCTTACTGTCTTAAAAAAGGGCTGTTTTTAACATTATTTATATCTGTGCTACTGTTCAAACTAGGCCTTTCGCAATAATCAATATATCGACTTATCGCGCAATACATGTACATGACCTCAATAATTTTTGGTGACGCAATATAGCGCCCATTATATTTACTTAAAAAATAATGTCACCATGTTTTGTACGTTCCACTTGCACCGGTGTCTTTTGCAGCTTCTCATACATAAGGTGGTGTAGTTGGTGCTTGTTCAAATTTGTTTGCTTCTACAAAAAAAGTTTCATCTGCAGATATGGTCTTGTTTAGGGATCTGTGCCTTTGTGCATACAGACATCTGACTGCTGAGTGCCTTCTTGCATTATTATGCTGTTACTTTATGATTATATATTCAGTGGCATAAAATGGTCTTTAAAATGACAATAATATCGCTTATCGCAATTATTTCTGGGGCAATATATCGCACAACAAAAAGTTGTTATCGTGACAGGCCTAGTTCAAACTATGACTGCTATTACAGCAGTCCTTCAATGCTTTCAGAATTAGGTTTATGCTAAATCCGCTATATAAATAAAAATGAAATAATGTACATATTACTAAAGTGATTTATTTCATAAAATTAATTATTTCATTTTGAGAGAGACAGAGAGCTTAAAAGTCACACTGCCTTTGGGTTATTCAAGTCTAGGGAGATTAAACCTCTGGAGAAAACCTAAGCCATTAAAATGGCCTTTAAATTTAATTGAGGTCACTGCAGCACCATAACACCGCTTGCTGGTAATAAAGCGGGGCTGTATTGTTTTATTAACAACTCTGGCTGTAATATATAAATCAGGCAAAGCGTTGAACAGTCTGCAATGGGGAAAAACAAAAAGTTTACTCTTGATGTAGAGCAGAAAGATTTCAGAGGAGTGATATGGGATGACTAGGATGTAAGATTATGTGATTTCAATGGAGTCCATTTTAATAATCGTTTAAGGCTTGAAGAACACACTTCAGAAGATTTACTCTGTACTTGTTTGTCTGAAAGCAGGGATGAGGTCTTAAAACTTTAAGTGAATTAGTGTTGTAATTCTTATTTGTTTAGCAGAGCACTTTAGTGGATCTGTTTTCACTTTCTTATGTATGTTATTGGGTAAATGCTTATGTCTTTACTCTTACAGACCTACTGTAAAAATATCCTGTTAAATTTATGGACAACAACAACAAAACTCAGCAGTTGTGATTTCCAGATATTCTCCATAAAAATACTGTCAACGTTTCAGATATTATAAGATGGCATGAATACACATGACACTAACATAATAGAATAAACATTAACCAACTATTAGAAAATGTAGCACAAAACACCCTAATAATGATAACAAAAATAACAAACAAAACTATTTAAATATTTTTTCATACAAAAACCATACATTTGACAGCATGTACAGTGTAATTGGATGTTATGTTAAACCAGTTTTGACCGTAAGATAACTACTGTTAACCAATTAACCAATTACTGTTTTTACTGTAGTCTTTTAATGTAAAATTGTTAACATTCTGTAACATTTTTGCATTGTATACATTTCTGACCTTTTATATGTTAAATGGCTATTGGTTTATGTGTAATTCATATATATATATATATATTTAGCACATTGATTCATTGAAAAAAAGAAAACAATATGCTAATAAAAGTGACAATTTTTCGGAGTAGTAAAATACATTGGTTCGGTGGTCCCCTCATTAATGTAAAAATGACAATTTGCTCGTACATTAGGTGAATTCACGCCTGAGCTGAAGTGATGAAATTCCACCTTACAAAGGCTCTAAATTCCTTTAGTTAAATGCCTCCTCTGGATTTGACATATATACAAATTAGTCATCAAGAAGGTTTTTCTCTGTCAGCAGTTACTGATACTGTGAAATCAATGCAGATAAATATAGTAACTGTGTTGAGAAAAATGTTAGGAGTGTCTTCTTTTCAATGTTTGATATTGGCTAGAGAGAGAGAGAGCACAGAAATTGGCCACATTAAACTGATATATATATATATATATATATATTTTCCACTGAGAAATCTTGCCCTTAGTTCTCTGACTCTTGGTCTTTCTTTGGAGGTTCCAGCATCTATGTTGTACACTGCCATTTGGATGAACATGTAGAAGTTTGCCAGACTTTCGTGGTATGATGTACTGAACACAAAGTGTGCCTTAAAGAGCTCATCAAATGCTGCTACCGTCGTCGGAGCCTTGCATGGAATTGGTTTCATGTCGACAATAATGAAGAACCTCTGAATGCTCTTGGTATTTTCTCCAATACAGAGCAGGAAAGGCTGTGCAGATCCGACTTTCTCCAAAAACATTGGAATGCTCTGATGCAAAGCATGCTGGGAACTAGAAAACGCAATCATTTTAAGTTCACCTTACTACAGCAACATTTTAAATTTACAGAACTTATTTCAATTAAGTCCAATTAACTTTCATTATTATTTGAGTGAAGTTAACTAATTTCATTTAATTAATTTCACTGTTCGGTTTTACAGTGTATGTGCTACAGTGAATGTTAGGATATGACTGGATGCATGTTGGTGTCTTTGTGCTTGTTCAACTGATTCGACAGCCAGTTCATCGCAAGACATCAGATTGTTCATAGACTTCACTTTGCTTGTTTCAGAAAAGCATCACACTGTCCTGCTTGAGCTGTTCAGATGTCAAACAAACCTCAATCTTTCACAAGACAGCCTACATCCTACATCTCCTTTTCATTCTGTTACTTTATTTCTAAGTACCGGTGTAACCCGCCTCCTTTTGTGAGATAAATCTCCTCCTCTATGGAAAAAAAAAAAACTGTTTTGTAGCAACTCCCTGCATATTATATAGACGGATTAGCATAAGTTTACACAGATTTCCTCTGGCTCAGCTTCTGATCTGCGCACAAATCCGACTAGAAGTGAAATACTTTCCTTCCACCCTTCTACCTCCCCCTGTCATCATGTTTTCTCTCTGTCTGACCTTTCTCTGTCTGTCTGTCAGACTACCCTACGGTTTTTCCTTCTCTGAGACAGATCTTTCAGAGGTGAGGCTAATGTCACAGTGAAGACAATAGGAGAGGTGTGAATCGATACCGAAGACTGCATTTAAGAAGTGCATATACTTCAACCGCTGTGTGATACAGTGCTTAAGATTCAAGAGACTTCTGGTCTGAGTCATTGAATTTGAAGTAGATTTGGTCTCATGGTATATCTACATATACACCATATCCAATTTTGTATTTATTTTTTTTATTTTTTTGTTCGATATGGTACCATGGTATTGTTTGAAGTATGCACTTCTTCAAGGTATACCTTGGAGTAGAATGTAAATACTGTGGCAGATACATTCGGTAATCATTCAGATGTATGGTATGTGTCAAAGTTCCAGAGTATTACCATCACAATACTTTTTTGTAAGAGGTCTGTCAAGAGTTGCATACAATATTATGACTTGCATAGAATATATATTGAATACAAGTGTATTTTGTCTTTTTCCATTGGCAGATTTTGCACATGTGTCCTTAAAATACAGTTTCAGATAGATTCCCTCAGAGGCTGATGTTGGTATCACAAGCTACAAATATAGTTTTCATGTATTTTCCTTTTGGTTCACACATTTGTAATTGGTTAAACTGGTGCCACAACATATGACTAAAACAACCAACCACTACACCACACATTGACTAAGGGAGCACATGACAAGAACACATGAGGGAACAGGGAATCACATGACAATGACAGAATCCATGACTATGAAAAAAATAAATAAAATAAAAGACAAGAAACCTAAACCCAAAAACCAGCATTACAGTTCTGCTATGCCACACTGTGTGGCAAACATATCCGAGGAATAAAATTTCATTTATAGTACTCAAATTTTATGAAAAAAGTTTATTGTATGGATTCTTACTTGACTTCGCCTTCAGTATGCTCAGTTTTTCATGCATTTATTCTCCATTAATATGAGTATGACCCATATTATTTTGTAAACAATATTAGGTTAGACTTTATTTTAGGGTGTCTTTGTTACAGTGTAATTATTCAGTTAAGTACTGAGTAATATTACAACATTAACAACATGTATGTAATATTTAGGATATACCTAACCTTTCGTTTGGACATCCATCAGAGGGTTGGCCCTTTATTTGGTGTGGCTGGACCCCACAAATCCCACTGGTAATTTGCGTAAGCATCACTAAAATCATTACTGGAAAACAATACTGGTTAAGAATGGCAGTTAAATGACATACCAAAGATTAACGTTTCACAGACAGCAAATTCTGGAATGGATCAATTTGGCCATAACGTGCTGTAAAATATATGTTATTTATCTCATATTTCAATATCGCTCTCAAAATCTCTAGCATTTTTTTCTCCCGAGCCTCAGAGCAGACCTAGAAGATTCAGAGCTGTCTATTAAATCTGAAGGGCTGGAATTTTGGATCAATACAGAATAAGAAACACAACTTAACACCATGGCACTGACCAATATTTGTCCTCTGCTGCAGTATTTGTGATATTGCTTGTATTCTAAGTAATATCCATAAATCACAGAAATGCATGAATCCTGAAAGAGAGCCAAGGAAAACTCTTCCGACTGCAGCTCCTGTGGGCTTCCATGGGAGATTAGAATGGACATCTCTTTTATATGAGTGTTTCTGTTTCTTTTTCTCTGTGTGTGTGTGTGTGTGTTTGTGTGTGTGTGTGTGTGTGTGTGTGTGTGTGTGTGTTTGTGCAGTGATTGTGGTTGTGGTTGGGTAAAGAGAGGTGCAGTTAAGATGGTCACCCTTGAGGCAGGCCGTTTATATAAGTTATAGTGACTGTTTAAATGATTTTCAAGTGACAATAAAGGCATCTGACATAAATATTAAGTAGCACAACTATGTTCATCATTGATAATTGTAATAAATGTTTCTTGAGCAGCAAATCAGCATATTAGAATGATTTCTGAAGGATGTGACACTCAAGACTATACTATATTGTTTTTTATATACTATGTTTTTTTTAATTACTTTTTTTAAATGCAGGATTGATGAACATAAAATAGGAATCTTGAGTGGTAGTGTGTAAAAATCTGATCGGAAGAAAAAGAAGAAAAATCAGCAGGTCACTCAATGTGAAACTATTTATTTACTAATAATTTCCACTACTAAAAAAAAATGTGTGTTTCCTTATACTCTGTTGGCTGTTATCCATCCATCCAGAATTTGATTCTTGGATTACTTTACCTGGGAAGGGTACATACAGTGCTGACAAAACAAGGTATCTTATAAGGCAACCTTTAATTTAACTACTATTTTGGAGTAGTTTTTTGCATCAAGAGTGCAAATATAAAGCTCACTATGGGATTAGGGTTTGTCGACCAGCAATGCATTCAGGCATTGCTTTATCCACAATGGATAAATATGATACTGGCTTAGAATCTGGCCTAAAACAAGGCTAGCAGACTTCTGGTAGATACTGTTTGGGAGCAGCCTCCACATCGGGAATGCGCCTGTGATGGCTAAAAACTGCTGTAGGCAGGTTTGGAACGGAGCCTCTGTGTGCTGCTGGTACTCAGTGCCCTGTTCATGGTAATTCTAACAGATTTGTTGGGAATATTAGGAGAATACATATTTTTAGTGCTGCAAGTGGGTGGTTATCATAATTGTGCTTCTCTCACTTAATTAGGAATAAATGGAAATCCAGAGGTGAGAGAAATGCAATCAAAATATAAAAATAGAGTGGACGTACATGAGTGCTTATGTTATTTTGCATTGTAAGTGGATGCAGTTCTTGCACAATGCATGTTCCAGCATGTGAAAAGATGAAAGGTTCAATGCTATAAATCCATCTTTCAGAATTACATTTTGCTAGTGTTTTTTTTTTTTTTGTACTTTTGTCCGATACAACTTCACAAGTTGTCTCTATGCAATTTTCAAAGAGTGAGACTAGTCATTTATCTATTCAACAATAGTTTTATATCAATAGCAATCACATTTTTCTAGATCTTTTGAAATAGAAGTTAATTGTACTGATACGCTGTAACTTTCAGAGCTCAAAACCCCTTCCTTCCCTTTACAAAAAAGTCTAAACCATGCTGAAAAGAAGCAGTAACTTTATTCAAAGTATTCTTTCTTTTTTTGTGCTACACATTAAAAATAGTCCTGAAAAATTGAACTCATATGTAATTTGGCAATAAAGGCACAGCAGCATATCCTACAGGTTACTCCACAATCGTGTGGTGTTTGATTTGACCAATGAAAGGCGCTACTCACTATAACAGCTTCTAGTCATGTTATCATTCATATTCTACTAATTGTACATTTGCCATTAACAAACTGGGCATTTTCTTCCTTTTTTAATTCGTAGTTAACATTTTGGAAATTTTAGAAATGAACTGCTGAATTCTAAGAGATCAGAAATATCTGATCAGTTTACAAGGTGCAGTTTACCATTTGCAGTGTTGACTGTGTGTGAACACTGTGTTGTAGTTAGTGTCAGGTTAAAAGATACATTATGTTACACAAAATGAGCAATGATAGTTGCAGTCTTTCCTACATATACACTGCATGAATTTGTTACCCATAACAACCGGGGCTCAGTGAGATGTTAATAGTCTACTTGTGTCACCATTGGGATTGAATACACTCTTCCTTTCAGCTCCGCTACAGAGGTTTCTTCTAACCAGACATCTCAGACGTCACCTCAAATGCAAACTTGCTCGCACCTCCATCCCTGCTTTTAGAGAGCCTGACCTCGATTTCTGAATCTGTAGCTCTCACTTTTCCAACTCTGTGAAGCCCAGCGTTTGATGATTTGGGGACTTGTATCATGCTGTCTCCTACTCTAATCCTATTAAACTTCCAGGTGCCTTTTTGTCCCTCTACGGACCCTGTCCTTCTTTTCTTTCGCTCTCTTTAGTGTCACTAATTGAGAAATGGCTGCTGGCATCCCCTAGGCAAGTGTACTGATGGTCTAGAACGTTCCATCTTGATTAAGGAACACTGCAGAAGCAAAAGAGATTCACAGTGAACGCTTTCTTCCTCTTTACTCCTCTTCTTAAAAGTTTTCAATCCTTTGGTTCCATCTTAAATGTATACAGGTCAAGTTCTCAATTATTATTTAATTATTTCATATTTTAATTCAGTTACTTTAATCATATTTTAATGATACAGATAGCAGAGAAATTACAAAATTATAGGGAGAAGTGGCTGGAACATGATCGACAAATGATCTGGATTTGAAGTAGCATGGTCCACTTGAGCACCTGAGTGTGTGCGCGCGTGTGTGTGTGTGTGTGTGCGCGTTATCAATGTTATATATATATATATATATATATACAGTATATATATATATATATATATATATATGCTATTAATGTTTGCTCTATTCTGAACCTAGGTTGCACTCCTAAATTGCTGAAATATATTACCAAATCTTGGTTGCTTTTAACTGTCGAGATGTTTTCACCCAACTTTTTCTCCTATTCCCTGAAGTCCACAAAAATGTGCATTATAAATTAAATGTGCTAAACAATACATGAGCTCAGATGTTTTAAAAGACTCCGTCTGTCCATTCTACTCATTCTCATTGTCTTTTACATCCCAGCTCGTCTTGAGTCTGTCTGCTTCCGCTTTAATGATAACTGCGCTATTCTTTTTCATCCTGCTCTTCTTCATCCCATTCTTCATCTTCCTGCTCCTTGCGCTTCTGTCAAAACTGTGAATCGGTGAAGAAGATGACAGTGTGTGCTGAATTTTGAGTGTTTTTGTGGCATTTGTGAGAACTGACTGCCTGCTTTTGTAGAGAGGACCTTTCTAGTGCCTTTAAAAAGTCTTTGTAGAGCTTTTTTGTGGAAGACTAATGTATCCACTCATTTGCATACATATTTATAATTTGCCTCGTGTTGTCAACAAAAGTAGTAATGTAGTAATTAACAGCATTTTGTGCATCTACTGTACGTTACATACAGTATGTGTTGTTGTGTGATCATATTTATGCTGAAAATACACACGTTTTGTATATTTTAAGTTTTTTTTTTTTTTGTTATCCAATGATCTGGAATGGCACAATTTTGTTCAATGACACACGACTCTGCTATTAAAATCCCATCAAAGACAGATCAGTGGCGCATTGGCGTGGTATAAACTGAAGAGTACTTGAACAAGTGCGGCCTTGATTGAATGTTACTGTAATTGTGTAGATATATATATATATTTTTTTATTTTACTGGGTTGAAGGTTTCTTTCTTTGCTTTTCAGATCCATGCATGCATCCATCAAAGGCAGGAGGTCAGAGTTATTACATAAGTAGGTATGTCCCTTTCAATTCAATGTAATTTACAGGAGCATTGCTAGAACACTGTAGTGATTCTTACAGAGTGTCCTTCAAAAGTCATGCATCACTGTGCACCTCACATAGAAGCTCTTAGCATCCGAGAAGAGAGAAAGTATGCCATTGTATGAAGGTGTTAATATCTTCTGCTAGGTCTATGGAAGTATCCATAATGGCACATAAAGGGATGTACATTACAGGGCCTTAACGGCCAAAGGCTTTGAGCAATATAGGTTTCAATGGCCGAACTATTATGCTTACCCTCCAACAATCCTGAATATGCAATTTGTGGCCTTGGTATTACAATGTGCATGTTCGAGATGGGTTAGTTCATCTGCATGTACAAAAAAGTACGAGTGGAGATGTTTGCTTTTATTATTCATGTATGTCTTTGGTCTAAGCCTAAGTTCTTCTCTGTATACTGTGACTTTCACCAATCTCTATTTGCAAGTGTAACTTATTTGAAGCGTAGAGAGGAGCAGGATTATTTGTACATTTACATTTTATTGCAGTTGGCAGACACTTTTATCCAAAGCATTCAAGATATATATTTTCTCATTTCACGTATTCTCTTCATGCATTCAATAAAACCTACATGTATGATGGTTTTGCTAATGCCATTCTCTAATACTAATAATAATAATATCAGACAATTTTAAAATTGTGGTATATATATATATATATATACAGTGGGTACGGAAAGTATTCAGACCCCCTTAAATTTTTCACTCTTTGTTATATTGCAGGTATATATATACATACATACATATAATGTCTAAAAGTAATTCTCTCTCACTGCTCATTCTCATTGCTCACTCAATACCCCATAACATCACTTTTAAGAGTTAACAGTCTGTGTGTTAGTGCTGTTTATGCCTCACAATCATTTAATTATCAGCTGAAGTCTCTGTTGGTCTTCATCTTTAACACACACAAACACACACAGAGAGAGAGAGGCTTTAATAACGGGCCTTGAATCCAGTGAATGAGTAAATGCACTAAGCTCTTGAATCAACTCCACTGATAATGACATATGCATTATTCATATAGCTGAATCAGTGATCTCTCTCGTACCTTTTCGCCATCCTCCTATCGCCCTCACACATCTACAAACAGGAGAACAAAAGTCTGTGTTTTGTCAGTGTATCTCTTGAAGACTAGTAAGTGTCTCATGTGCCTGTAAGAAATATGGTGGAAATCTTGTCAGAAACCGAATGCCAAAAGGTGAATAAGCCATTTAGAGGCATTAGAATGAATGAAAACAGCTGTATTTACAGTACGCTACACAGATCAACTAGAATGGAGCTGAAGAGGGCACAAGTTGTCTCGTTACTTCTGACATTTATTCTTCAGTGTTCTAAAGTCCATTTTGACGAATCACTTCTTTCAAGAAAGAGTCATTGTCAAAAGTGCTCCCAGAAATATTTGAAAACACCCAAACTAACAAACAAGTTACATTTTTTTGTATTCTTTAAATGTATGCATTCAATTTTTTTCTTGTCATTCAAATTCATAAATTGATCATTATGTTGTACTTGCAAAAAAAAGTGTTCTGTATCACTCATTTTATAGTTTTTGTCTCAAATTTCGATCTTACAGTGATTTGCAAATAATTTGTGATCTGTTTATACTCTAAATGAATGACTGATTCAAAAGAATGATTTATTCACGCCTCAGACATCACTAGTGTTATTTTAGTATTATTTACAGTATATACTATTATAGTACTATTGTATATTTTGCATTAGCATTTACCTTTATAATATATATATATTGTTTTAGTAATTGTATGTGCTTTTTGTCATTGTATTTTTTTAATATTTATTTTTATTTATTTTTATTTTTATTTTAGCTTTATTAATTTCACTACTTTAACTTTAACTAAAGCTTAAACTTATTTCAGTTAGTTGCCAAGGCAACATATATCATTTTAATTTGATTAAATATTTTTTCATATCAGCTTTTTCATTTATTGAAAACTATTTTTTATATTTTTTTGTTTTAGTTAATAACAACAACACTGATGACTTGTGTATTGATCACAGACATTTTTTTTACAAAACGTTTTTAAATGGTATTCTTTAAAGTACCATTCAAATACTACGGTACATGGCTCTAGTAAATGGTAAAAAAAAAAAAAAAATCTGTATTTTTCATTGATTTCACATCCACTCTTGCTCTCCTTGGCACTTTCATGAGAGAAGTCCTTTCCGGTTAGTAAACGAATCATTCTTTATCTCTTGCGAGTCATCTCTTGCAAATGAATCAGTAAATTCAATTTACAAAACCTGAATGATTTGTTCAAAAATCAGACTGATCCTGTTCTTGGAAGAAAGAAAGTCAGATGGGTTTGGAATGACATAAGGCTGAGTAAATGCTGCCAGAATTTTAAGATGAACTATTGTATTACTTTGAGAGTGACGTTGCTCTGATGCTAGCTACACTATAGAGTCCTCATCCGAGCTACGAGTTTAAAGAGCTCCGCCGAGAGCTGCCAGCACATAGTGGGAGTGCAAACCATCCCATTCCATTGAGTGTAGTGCCATTCCATTGTGAAGCTGCGAGTGAGAGCAGCATGGAACCTGTCTGTCAGCTTGAGCTCCGCTGAAGCGAGCGCAATGAGGAATTTATAACTGCAAGTTCGTGTGACATCAGAGCTAATATCTCCTCTCATCACTGTCATGTTCCTCTCAGAACTACACACAGTCCTCCAGGGGTCAGCCTCTGTAATTCTGCGATATTGATTACAGGCTTGTCACTTTGCCAGAGGGGGAACATTTCAACACCAGGCTTTTCTTAGATCTCTTTCTTCGTGCCTGACTTTCTCTCTCCATGTCTCTGTCGTCTTCTCTCTGTGACTCTCTTTCTATCTCGCTCTCCCCTTTTTGTTTCTTTGTCTTTCTTTTCCACACACATTCACTCACACAGAGCAGGAAATTACCTGAGTGGAATGTGGATGTTTGGAACGGGTCACCGAGGGCCACGCTGGAGGCACCGACTGTTTCATCCACACTTAGAAGTGGGAAAAATGATCCTTGCTCGCGCTCTCTTTTTCTCTGCAGGCAGCTCCTTACTGCTGAGCTTTGTTTGATAATAGTCACCTCTGTAATGTCTTCAGTGATCTGGTCATGTGGCTCTCGGTGTAAGCCATCTATGAGTAAGTGTGTGTGAGAGAGAGCTTTTCAGACCTGTCGGCATCATATGATAACACTACACATGTGTGATGTTTGTAAGGGTCTTCTTGAAGGAATGAGGACCAGATCCTCTTTTTCTAGTTGGTTTTCTAGTTGCACAAATATGGTATAAAATAGAGCCTGAAAAATTTGATTAGTGAAAGGATTTGCATTTAATGAAGGTTGTAAATCTTGCAACCCTGTTACTAAATTTTGAGACACATCTCAATAGTTTCAAATTATTAGTTTTGTAGTAATACACATGAAACATTAACAGTGTAGTGTTATAGACACATTTTTTTAAGCTAGTTGTGGACTAAAAGTTTGTTTATTTATTATTCTGAAAGTAGAATAATAACATGATATTAAAAAAATAAATTTATGTTATACATTTGGCAGGTGGTTTTTTTACAGGTGCTTTTGCAAGGCAAGTACTCAAGGCATACATTTATTTTTATTGATTTATTTATTTTTGATAAGGGAAACAGGATTGCACTCAAGTGTAAATGCAGGTCCCAGTCACATTTTCTTGGTTAAATAAAAATACTTGCACTATCAGAAAAAGAAGAAAAAAAAAGCTGTTTTATATTTTTTTACATAAACAATTTAATCAACATATTAATCAATATTCTATTTATTAAAGCCAAGTAAATCAATTTAATGTTGTTAAGCATTTTACTTTTATTACAAAATAATAACTCAATATAATTAAACAATATAATTTATTTGTGAACTTACGTTCAGCTTTTCTTTTTAATAGTTAACTTTTAACTACTTTTGAATTTTTCAGGTTAATCCGTCATCAAAGCTTGGTGAATATTTGTCACAGACACAGATATTTACTTTAAATTTCACCAAGTTGATTGCTCACTAAAAACTCCCACAGATCATGTTTTCATGTCATTTTAAGTTTTATTTTGATGTAACAAAGTGGTTATATATAAGTGTCAGTTGTTTACTTTTTTTAATTAGTCTTCCCATTAACGCCATTATATTGTTCATTCAGACTGATTCGCGAAAGCAGAATGCGCATGAACACAAGAGGCGGGATTTATCGCATGAACCAATCACAGCCAACCATAACCAGTCATCTCCAATCATATCGAGATGGAGGAATTGCCTCCTCTCACGTGACTTTTCCCCATTCATTCTCGATTACCCCCCCACCAAACTCAGTCTGGGTCTGTTAAAACTCAGTGGGCTCAGGGAAGTCGAGAGAGACGCGGACTCCCACTGTTACTTTACCTCCTGGTGTCGCTACAGTGTTTCTTTAGAAACACGAGTGATTTATATACTCTTTAATATTATAATTTGTAATATTGGCATTGTTTTATTTTTGTACTATGAATTTTTTTTCTCATCCAATATTTTGAGGAGGCACTTGCCTCCCTTGCCTCGTTGGAGGAATCGCCCCTGGTCCAGAGATAGTCTGTTAAATTGATATTCATTTGTTGTATGATTTTAATTGCTGAGAAGGTCCAGGCCTCTGAGGTGGGCAAAATGTTTTAGTTCTGGGGTTCACACCTGAACAAGCTAATCAAGGTCTTCAGGATTACTAGAAACAAAGCCACTGGAAGGCAAGCCTGCAACCTTTAACCAAAAAAGCATAACAGCTAATGGTAACACTGCAGCTTTGGCAGTATGCAGGGAAAGAGACCAGAGGCAGTTTTTATTTTTATTTTTTAATGTATGTCAATGGAGGAGAGGCTTCACAATGCTGAATAAACAGCTTTTATGAGGAAATAGCCAATCACTTAATGATTCGACAACCTGTTCGCTAATCTTCAACATGTTTTACACTAAACAATACTTTTGTTGGAAACTATATGTAGGTTTTACCTTAATAAAAAATGTAATTTTTTAAGAGAACGTAGAGTAGGGAATGTTCATGTCCAAATGTAACATTTACGGCATTATTAGCAGAAAATGTGTGTTGCATTACTATTTAATAAAATATATGTAATATTGTGTATTGACTAAAAATATTGATGTTTTCTTTATTTGGTTTTCAGGTTTTACCTGAAATTAGACTTGAGTTGTAATGACTATTATGTGACCATATGCCTTATGTTGATATAAAGCATTTTAATGAATAAAGGGCATTAATTATTTAAATTATTGTATTATATTGTATGTTGTTTAATGAAAATAAAATATGTTCTTTCTATGGCTTCCAAGTTTCAAAAATTTAACTTGAAATGTAATGACTGCTGCATATAATGGTTATATAACACTTTTTAATGAATAAAGGTAAAAAAATAAATATTTTAATAAATAAAAAGGTATTCTTTCAATGGCTTCCAGATTTCAACAAATAAATTAAATTTTTAGTGACTAGTATCAGTGTTATGTTTGCCCAATCTTTTTTTTTATATACAGGTGCATCTCAATAAATTAGAATGTCGTGGAAAAGTTCATTTATTTCAGTAATTCAACTCAAATTGTGAAACTCATGTATTAAATAAATTTAATGCACACAGACTGAAGTAATTTAAGTCTTTGGTTCTTTTAATTGTGATGATTTTGGCTCACATTTAACAAAAACCAATAAAATAAAACCAATAAAAAAAACATTTTTAGTGAATTGTTGGCCTTCTGGAAAGTATGTTCATTTACTGTGACCAGCAACTCGCGTTTTTTTTTTACTGTGCAACGTAAACTGTAACTGACTGTCGTAGAACTGTGAAAGCCGGCCACTGACGTCACTGCCATTGTAGGATTGGCTGAGGTGCCTCACGTGATCCAAATTAGCCATTACGCTTTTTCCAGTGGTAAGTAATACAGACCCTCTCATCTCCCAATAATAAAACATTATCTGCTAGAAAGTTACAGGCAGGTTAGTTTGATCAAGGTTGGAGCTAAACTTTGTAGGAAAGTGGACCTTGAGGGCCAGAGTTGAGAACCCCTGTTTTAGTTACTTTTTCATAGAAGGTTAATTTTATATTACATACTAGTTTATTTAACAGTTCTTGTAACAACAACAGCAGCAACCAAAAAAGCAAAAACAAAAGGGTTTTGTGCTTCTAATGCACTGACACTAAAGCGTACCATATTCATGGAAGTTGTTAGGTCTGTCGCGGAAAGTAGCCTTAATGGGAGCCCTAAACAAGGCTAGCAAACAAACATGCCTGAGACAAGCAACACATGCTAGTTAGAAGCTAAATGTGATTTTAATTAACATTGTCCCTTAATCAATAGTAAGAGCTGTTTTTAGTTTTTAATCATGGTAGAACATGCAAAAGGGTCTGAATGGTCTTAATGTTCTATATTTTTGAAAGGATCCTTGCACAGCCACTCCATTTGTGAATGATAATGTGGACTGCCATGCAGGGACTTGTTTTTGTATCGAAGCTTTTTAAAGAATATTTGCCGCTTTGCCCAGCTTCCATCCTTGCAGTGGAAGTCTAGATAATCTGATCCATCTAAGCACCCTCAACAAGGATTTGAGGTCGTCTTTTTCAAGAAAATTGGAATTTGCAATTAGATGAGAAAGTGACACTCTTTTTGTGTGTGCGGCCCACTTCAAAGATTGTTGTTTTTCTGAGTCAAATGATGCATCTCCCTCCGTCTTCCCTTTTCCGCAGCCCATATGTGCTCCCAGAGACCACGGAGCCGTGGGAGAAAAATGGATTACAAATGAGAAATTACCGCTGTGGAATAAGAGGAAAACACATTGGTTAAATTCCCTTGTCTTTCAGGTATTGAGCGATTTGTCTCAAATGCGCCGCAGAAATGAAAATATGAGGCTTTTCCCTAACATGAATTTGAATCAGCCCGTGGCTATGCTATTGACCCTCAATCACAGCTCACAGCTCTTCCGAGATTTGGAGTTATGCTTTCTCTCTGGATATCGCCGCCTTGTTTCTTTTTTCCTCCCTCCCTCTACATTTATAGAGAGAAAACACTTCATGTGCAAAGAAACAAAACCCTTCGTTTTATTGATGTGTAAAATCATTCTTTGACGATTATTATTTGTTTATGCCGTTGCATATCAGGGCCTATTTTTTTTTTGTTGACATTGTGAGACATGAAAAAGACTAAGGCTAAATTTAAGTTCTGGATAAATGGGCACAGACTGCCATGTCACTCCGCTGACCAGACACCGGTTGTCAACGACGCCTCCCTGTATCATATGCGTGCCATCTGCAATCCATATTTGCCTAATCAAACAACATTCATATCAGTGCTAATAATCAGCGGCGCTGCAGAGCCTGCCTGGCCAAGATATCATCACTCTCATATTCCACTCATATCTGAAATGTGCTATCTGCGCTCCACAGATTACCGTTACAGAATTACCCTACGCCAATGTTCAAAGCACCCCTCTCTCTCCTGTCTCCAGCAATTTAAACACTTGCTCCAAGTTTCACCGTTAATGCCATCAGTCAGGAATGAGGAGAGAGGCACAATATAGATTGGTGAAATTTTTATAGGTGTAAAATTGTGTAGGAGGGTCATTCCTGTTGCAGTATAACAGGTACAGAAATGTTTGATTTCTGTAACTTTTAGAGGTTTGTTGTATTTTTTTAATGGAAATAATTCTGTATGTGTGTGTGTGTGTGTCTGTATCTACACTCTTAAAAATTAAAGTTTCAAAAGGTTTTCACAACGATGACATAGAAGAACCATTTTGAGTCCAAAGAACCTTTCACTGAACAGTTCTTTAACTGTTGTTTTAGTATAATTAAGATACTATAATAGTTTTTATTTATATTTAAAATATTTTTTTTTCTGTTTTCATTTTAATGTTAGTTAAAATCATAGTAATTTTTAGGTTTACTTAGTTTAGTTTAGATTTTAGTACATCAAGTTAAACAAAATTAAAATGAGAAATGTCTTGGCAACTGAATTAAAAAAGTTTTTTTTAATTTATTTATATTTTATTTCAGTTAACATTTAAGTAACTAAAACATTGTTTTTTTTTAGTATGTTGGAACTACTGTAATAATCCTGGTTCTTAAAAGAACCATTCTTTTTTTTCTTAGTGTGAAGAACATTTTAAGAATGAGAACATTTGTTCCACTATAAAGAACCTTTTGTGCTGAAAGATTCCATGGATTTTAAAAGTGTATATCTCTGTATTGTTTTTCTAAATTTAACTTCTTTACCAATTAAAATAATGTTAAAGTTTTTTTTCTTCATTTTCAAAGTTGACAACTGCTCAAGCAAAGCAGTACAATTATTTACAATTCATCCCTATTATATTAGCTTATATGTGATATTGTGATACAAGAAAGCTAGTTTGATTTCCACATGTAAGTAAATTAAGATGCGTATGATGGGGATATGAAAATATACTGAAAGAAGGAATGACCCATCTGCCCTGAAGAGATGACCACCTCCTCAATTCTATCAGTTAAAATAATGAGACATTATTGGATTTATGTCAATGTATCCTACAGCTGGTTCTTGTTTTATATATTTATTGTATGTATTTTTTTATATATATCCTGTTTCGATGTAAATATGGACCAAGCGATTTATCTTTATCCGTTCATCCGTCAAGAAATGTAAGTTCTGCATTAGCAGATAAAAGGTTCTGTGTTCACTCTCCTTTTTTGCATTAGTTGATTAATTCGTTCCTTATCATGCATAAATAAATATATAAAAAGATAAATAAGATAAATTAAGCTACAGTAACCCACCACTGATGCTTAAAGCACAACAGACCAGACAGCACACAAGGACTCTCCATCTTTCTCTCTCTCTGATTTTATACCGTAGTGCAGGAAATATGAATTATGTTTACACTGAGCTGCTACAGTGATTGGTTTATGTATTCTCCTCATTTGCATTGGGTGATGCCAAAGTGTCCAAGTAAACTGCATTGACGATGGATGATCCAATCAGCAGCACATGGCACAAAAAAGATGATAGAAATAAATTTGATTTAAAAAGGCTTCATACGACAAGCACAAAATAAGCTACAGCTTCTTTATGATCACAGCCAGTTTTTACACATTGAAAACATGAACACAGGATTTTTAGTCTGTGTAGTGACCAAATATGTGGCAGTGAAATGAAAATGAATAGCTTTTGAGCTTACCTCATTTGCTACTAAAAGTATTACTGTCTAACCGAGTATTCACTGACAAGTCCGCTGCATTTATGTAAGTGCTTTTGTAAGAGAGAAGTCAAGTTAACAGCGAGCTGATAAATGCATTTTTAGATGCCACTGACTCATTTTGCTTTTCTATAGCTGAGGTTAGCCTGTCAAGGCCCGTTCACACCAAGAACGATAACTGTAAAAATAACTATAATGATAACTATATTAGTATCCACACCAATGCACAATCTTGTTCTGTTTATTCTAAGCACGCTGTGATTTTGTCATCTGCCACTTTAAATGCACATGCTTTTTAAAGCAGAATGGATTCTGATTGGCTGTCAATGTATTAATTGTTCACCAGCTGGGAAAAAAAAAATTGTTGTGAAACTGATATCGTTCAATATTGTTCCGCTGTGTCGTTATCATACTAGTTGTGGTGTGGACTCTGCTTTACATTTAGAATGCTTCTTAAATCTTTATCGCTATCATTCTATTTATCGTCCTTGGTGTGAACAGGCCTTTACTACTGCATGTTATCATATACAAGAAATCTGTCTTACAGATACATCCCATCACCCTCTGTACTAAGAGACAAAAGCCACCTCTGCAAATACGGACTCATGCAAGATACATCTTACCATAATCATAATCATAATCATTCATTGGGGCTGTAGCAGTCATTATGGTCTTATTAAATTGATTTTCATTGAACACAGTCAATTAATCAAACAGGTCAATTGGACTGAGTCAAATTTTCCACAGATGGCTCATGGTTGAAGCAGCAGTAAAAGTGTGGGCAGACTCAAGGCCTGGGGAACTGCAATCATATGGATAATGTCAAGGGGAAAATGTTCTTGCCTACAGTAAGCAGTAAACCTGCACTATGGAATCCGGGGGTGCTTATTTAATTAGTTAGAGAAATGAGAGCAGAATTAATTTGATTTAAAAGCACAGGCTTGGAATGCTGACTGGACACTGGGCAAGTTCTCCTTTAGTCTCTGCTCTTTCATTCTCAGGTGCTGCAGATGTATCTAGATTTAGCTGTGCCACTTTCATTTTTATTCGAATTTCAACATCCTGACATTTTAAAGTATTTTTCGTGTAGGCGGTAGTGAGAACTACGCCGAGATGATGCAGGGAAGCAATCAGGATCTCATGGCAGCGAAGTAACACAAATGAACAAATCAGTTTACCTCGCTTTGATGGATGAGTCATTTGTCAAGGGGGATGTTCAAGAAGCTGCACAAACACTTTTTATTCCAACATCAGAAAACAAACATTCTCCTAATGTTGAACAAATGCTACTTTCCTAGTCCATGACCTCCTGATAATAGCGAAAATACCAGCCAAGCATTTTGTGATGATTCCAAATGCATATACACACTCAGAAACCAACTGAGACATCATCAACGGAGCGACAAAGCACTTGGGAATGCAGTTATACTGAGAGAATATGGGATGAGACACAATGAGACTATGGGGATGTAGTCACACACTGATACTGTGTACTGTTAAAAAAAAACAAAAGTTGCTATAAGATTTTAGTTTTTGGTATTTTGTTTGCTTGAACATTACAGCTGCAGGTTTCGTGCAGTTATTGATACTAATAATTATATATGTGTACTTTGCACAGCTCCAGCTATCGGCATTCATGTACCTCAAACATGTATGTATCATGAATGTATATATATATATATATATATATATATATATATATATATATCAGACCCATTGCCGCTGGTGTATAAAATCAAGCACATAGCCATGCAGTCTGCATTGACAAATATTTGTGAACAAAACGGTCTTTATGAAGAGATCAGCGAATTCAAGTGTGATAGGATGACACCTTTGCAATAAGTCAATTCCTGAAAGTTCATCCCTGCTAGATATTCTAATTTGGTCAACTGTAAGTAACATCATTGGAAAGTTGAAGCGTTTAGGAACAGCAGCAACTCAACCACGAAGCAGAAGACTAATAAAGTCACAGAGAGCGGGGTCACTGAATGTTGAAGCGCATAGTGCTAAAAAGTTGCCAAACACTCTGCTGATTCCATAGGAGTTACAAACTTCCACTGCCATTAATATCAGCGCAAAAACTGTGCGGCGGGAGCTTCGAAAAATGGGTTTTCATGGCCTCACATCACCAAGTACATTATGCCAAGCGTCGGATGGAGTGTTCTAAATCATGCCGCCACTGGACTCTGGAGCAGTGGAAACATGTTTGTAGAATGCCAGGACAACGTTACCTGCTTGACTGCATTGTGCCAACTGTAAAGTTTAATGACAGAGGGATAATAGTTTGGGCTGTTTTTCAGGGGTTGGCCTATGCAAAACTTGAAGTTTCAGCATACTAAGACATTTTGTACAATGCTACCAACTTTGTAGGAACAGTTTAGCGAAGACCATTTTCTATTCCAGCATGACTGTGCCCCAGTGCACAAAGCAAGGTCAATAAAGGCATTTTTGGATGAGCTTGGTGTGGAAGAACTTTACTGGCCCGCACAGAGCCCTGATTTCAACCCCATCGAAAAACTTTAGGATGAACTAGAATGGAGATTGCGAGCCAGGCCCATACCTGTCATAAAATGTAATTTATTCTTGTGATGGCAAAGTTGAATTTTCAGCATCATTTCTCCAGTCTTCAGTGTCTCATGATCATTCAGAAATTATTTGTATATGCTGATTTGGTGCTCAAGAAACATTTATTATTAGCATTATCAATGTTGATGTCAGCCGTGCTGCTTAATATTTTTGTGGAAAATGTGATATATTTTTTTTCAGAATTATTTGATGAATAGAAAGTTCAAAAGAACAGCATTTATTTGAAATAGAAATACAGAAAAATAAGGAGATATTAAAAAAAGTGTCAGTGTTTATTTTGTCCATCAATCAAAACAACATTGGACCCCATTGATTTTGATTGAATGGACCGAAAACAAAAACATATTATTTCAAAATATTTTCCAGAGTATTGTATTTTAGTTTCCACAGAAGAAATAAATAAAACCATGTTGGTTTGGAATGAGGGTGTATCAATAATGACTGAATTTTCATTTTTTTGTGAAATATCCCACCATTCACTTGTTCCAAACCTGAGTTTCTTTCTTTTGTTAATCACAAAAGAAGATATTTTGAAGAATGCTGGTAACCAAACAGTTGACGGTAGCCATTTACTTCCATAGTATTTTTATTATTATTTTGTTTGGTTGTTTGTTTGTTTTCTATGCAATGGAAGTCAATGTCTACCATCAACTGTTTGGTTGCCAATGATGGGGCTGTCCATTGGGCAACTCATACAGGCCTGGAACATCTTGAGGGTGAATAAGTGATGGCAGAATTTTCATTTTTTGGGTGAACTACCTCTCCATTTGGAAAGGTGTGCTGCTGCTTTTTTTCTGTGTGTCAGACCCAGGTTGAGCAGTTGACAGAATATGGTTAATTTTTCCTCCTGTTTCTTTAGTGCAAAAGAAACACATGTGTGTGTGCATGACTGTGAGAGCGTGTTTGGTTTTTGGGTCATTAGATATGTTAGGTTAAATATAAGACAGTGCATATTTGAACAGGATTAGGTCTGCTGGTCTATTAGGCCTTCCTGTCAGAGTTTTCATTTGTGTATGACTGTAAATGTGAATGGATGAAGATTTATGTTTCATTGTGTGTGTTTTGTATTATCAGGTGCATTTGTGATGCGAGTGTGTGCGTTTGCGAATGTGTGGACTTTCACACATGTCACTGAGCTAAATTTAGGTGACAGGCCACACACACTCAGATCAGGTGTGAGGAGGGCCGCCAGCCTGATTACATCCCATCACAGGAAGTTGTCAAGATGGCCCCCTAGCAACACCTCGATGGCAACAACAGCAACAGACATGCACACAAACAAGTAAGGTCAAACTCTCACCTCTCTCTCTATCACACTCTCTTTTGCTCTGTCTTATTCTCTCACACAGACACACACATCACTGTGACTCATACCTACCAAAATCTAGATTTTGATTTTGTCCAGTCACACTTCCAGAAAAGACAAAACTGACACGATAGTGTGATGTTTTATGTACACACTTATGCGTGTAATGTGTTATCTTCTCATAAAGAGTTGCAGACTGTAAACAACTATATATTTCATTATAATTACTGTTAGGTTTTTTGATTTTTGAATTGAAACTTTTGGATTCAGTCTACAATTTTAGAGTTGTCATGTTTTTTTTAGTGTCTTGCAACACAAGCATTGCGTTTTCAATGTTGAAAGTTGAAAGCTGCGTCTATGAGGAATAGTCTGTAAAAAAACATGTCTGGTAGACCCTAATTATACAGGGCTTACTTGCAACTGACTAGTCATTTGGATAACCCATAGACTAGTTGATTTTGATCTTAAAATATGTGATGCACATATTTTATTGTATTATTCTTTGGGATATGTTTTGGGAAAATTCTAATTTAATAATATAATTAAATTATTTATATTTATATAAATAAATATACAGTATATTGTAGTTCTCGGACCAAGGGAAATGATTGGACAAACATTTTATCATCCTACACCTTCCACAGATGATAGAAATACATAGAAATTCATTTAGACCACTTAACTTAATGATTGCTATCGGGATGTAAAGAGACTTTCAACCAGGAAAACAAAAAATGGTTTTGAACCAAATCACCTACCCTGCCTTTGAGATAAATTTGATTCCGCTTCATCTTGTAGCAAAGAGAGGTACTGTATGTTTCTATTAGCTCTGCTTATGTATCAATTTTGGATTCTTATTTTTAAACATTGTTATGTTTAATATAAGGTCAGTAATTTATGTTGGGAATACTTCAGATAATGTTTAATAGAAGTTTGGTTTTAATTGGTCAGATGTGTCTTATAATGCCTGCTATGTTTTAATGCAGTGAAAGAAAGAGCAACTGGAAACCAGCTATAACACAAACAACTGCTTCATCCTGTGAGAGATGTCTTTTATTATTTAATAACACAATGCCGAAGTAAACCCTCTACAAATAGGTGGTTCTTCAGCAAAGTTTACAATTATTTCACATGGTCAAAGGTAAAGTTTGATCTGAGTAAGTAACAAAGTGAGAATAAACACACATAGCTAATTGTGCGACAAAGGCTGTGTGAAGAGACAACATTTAAAGAAAACCTGCTGTACAGAAGCACTTTAATATGAATATTTTCGCTTGAGTATGCATATTTAACTCTGCGACAGAGCATATTAGTCCTCATACATTTTCTATTCAAACATAATTTCCCTATATCCTAACTCCCGCTCGCTCTGTCTATTCTGTCTATTGAAATGAGAGTGTTTTGACCCCCATGTTGCAGTTTTAAATTAAAAATCTATACTCTATCTCAGTTTGGAGGGCTCTTTTGTCAACGGAGAGGCTCTGGGTAGTAATTGGCTCCTGTTCTGTTTGTGATGCACTGGTAACCTATGAACTTTTCCTGCTGATTGACTGCTCAAGGTGAAATTCAAGGTAGATCTTTCTGAGCTGCTTCATTTGTATTGAAGAAGGGAGAACTCAGCCATTGGGTCCAGGATCGAGGATGGTTCTTTAGATGAAACGATAAAATGATGCCTTTAATTATTTTGCTTTCATAATCGCCAATGTGTAATTGAATATAAAGTTAAATAGAGAGGTAGGCACTTCTGATATGCAATTAGTGCATGACGCCGTCAAGCTATTTTCAGAAAACGTGACAGTAAAGGTGAGATCTTCCTGTAAAATTAATTACACAGCCGCTTGTGAAAATTAACTTACCTTGAAATGACATGGCTCCCTTTCAAATTGGGTCACAAAAGTTTCTTTCCTATATAGCTATGGTGGTCTCCTGTCTGCACCCTTCCTTTCTTTGTTTTAGTAATTATTAACTCCCTCTTCAAGAGAGTTAATTCTTCAGGAGAGTCTGGTATATTAAGGATCTAAGCAGATTTTTTTTTTTCCATTAGATTATTTCTTTAAGCTAATAAAATATACTATTGAGTGTCAAGTGAGAGAGACAGTTTAATCTGAGGCATTACAAAATCAAATTAAATAATACAATAAATAAAAGTTGTGGTGGAATATATATTCAACATTCAATTAAACTGTATTCACTAGAGTGTGTAAATGCAGGGTATGCTAACACCATTGGGTGTTAGCATTAGAATTCATATAATGGGAACACTGCTATGGGCACAATTTACTGTGGTATCGTGTGTAGTAGCTTAACTAGGGCTGTCATCCATTCTGTATGATACAAAAACATCCTTTATTCTATGTCTTGTACTTTAGCATCTTACAACCAAATAGCTGAGAATGTTTCAGTATGTATTACATTCGATTTTGCATATGTTGATTACATGTTTCAGTATTAAAAAAAATCACAGATTTGTTCTCCAGATTTTCTTGTGAATGGTAAAATGTAAAGACTATAATAAGATCATGGTGCATGTTTTACAAGTGATTTGTTGCTGTTTCTAAAATAGCCAACAAGAGAGTATTTTTACCTTGAAACATTTTTGGACAGTCACAGTCTCTAGTTTTATCATTTGGATAAGTAGAAACTAAACCAATATGTGTAAGTGTTGGTAGCACATTAGCATGGAATTAAAATATTTTGAAATATTTAAAATATCCAGATACAATTATGTCAGTAAGCCAAAATCAAAACATCACTTTTTTTTGTTTTGCACTCAACGCAAGCAGTCACAATTTTAAAAAAAAATTAAAATACATCCGTAACATCAGGCAATCACTGTAACTATACAATAGAATACTTTTTTATTGTTTAATAGTTTGTTCATTTAGTTTCCATTTTAGTTGTAGTGTTTTTGTGCTGCCTCAGTGTGTTACGTGACATTATTTATCTTGCAACATTAAATTTGTCAGTGGTATTGCTAATCCAAGTTATACAATTGGAATTACTGATTTATAAGATTATCGCTTGATATGGAATTTGTGTTTTTTCTTTCACTATACTATGTTACAACCTTGAAACACTTTTACCATAGTGCATTATTTGTAAGCTACTACATTTTGACGTACATCACAAAATCAGCTCCATATGTATTGATTTTCTAAAATAGTAAACTTGCTCTGTAGCTCACCTGGTAGCGCACTGAACATGATGTGGAGCACTTAGGTATGAGTCCGTTGAAACACGGGTCATGATAAAAGGGCTCAGAGACTTGTAGAAGCAAGCTAAAATACCATGGTTACTTCAGCAAATATGTTATTACATACGTTTGCTTTTGTTAACACTTTTGGTTAACACTTTTGGTTAGATTTAGGGTAGGGTTTAGTGTCGGTGTTATGTTATTTTCAAAATCTATTTTACATTTTACTGTCACTCACCAGAAATTGAATTGAAAGCGTACAACAACCAATGTAATAAAATGTTTCCAGATTCACATTCATCTGTTTAAGATAAAGCTGAATGTGCTTTTAGCTCCGCTCAGTTGACATTTCATTTTAAAAGGGTTGCGAAATGTGCAACAATCAACAAAATGTCATTTTGCAGAAATGTCACCACAGTCACGCTCTTCCAATGGGCCTGGGATGGTGAGAACAATTCTGTCCAAATTCCCTTTAAAATCTTAAATGATTCCCTTTGAGCTAAATTGACCTGTTTCCCTTACAACTGTGTTCTTAAGAATACTGTGTTAAAGCATATGCCAGTGGAATTAAACACCACCAGAACAGACAATGGTGAAAAAGAAGCATCGAGATTGATGTGTACGAGATCGGCGGTACTGTACGTAGCTTAGCCCAGTTTCCAGAGGTTAAACAGAGGCAGAGAGGTCGTATTACCCCGTCAAGACTTTACGCATCGCCGACTGCTTTTGATGTTGTCAGAAAAACTTTGGTGTTATGCCAGGCTACAGTATGCAACTTATGTGTCAAAGAGAAAGAATGAGTGTCAGTGCATTTGTGTAAAACCCCAGTAAAGGGTACTGGCAATGAATGTTAAAGCACAGCAGAACTGTGCCAACTGAGTAAAAAGCTTTTCAAGAATAACAGAAATGGGAAAAATGCCATGTGTATGGATAGAGCGAGGAAGGGTTTGCTTTTTGTCAAAGTTCACCTTCAAGTCACAGTTTAAAACGTCAGACTGGTGTGTGCGGTGTGTGCGTGTGTCCTCAGTGTGGAAGAGGATAAAGCTCCACTGTGAGATCTGTTCCACCACGGCATGGTCAACGATACCCATAACACTCGACTGAACTTAATCTCAAGTGTGTGTCTTTTGTGTGCTTCTGTGCTTGACTGATCACCATCTCTGAGTCACATTAGTACCGTCTGATCTCCGGCAGGCATCTTGTCTCAGCTTGAGGGCTATGGCCTCCTCTCTGTCACCATCTGTAGTGTTCCGCCGACGCATTAAAGGTGTGTTTGCGTGAGTGTTGCGGGCGGCGCCCTCCTCTCTGTACTGCCATCTGTGCTGGTACGCAAACAGAACTAAAGGTGACGTTACAATATGCTAAGCTACGGTGTTTCGCTTCTACTGGCCTCACTGGGCTTTACTTCTGTGTTACTGTTTGTTTGTGTTAATAAACTTGTGTTGAGGTAGATAGAAGTAGATATGAGGTATTTGACTCAAGGAGGCCTTGAGAAAGTGCTCCATTAGCATTTTGGATGAGTGTTTGTTATTATTAGGGGCCAAGCACCAACGGTACAATTGCACCTATTGTATTCGTTGCTGTTCTTATTATTAGGGGCCAAGCACCAAAGGTGCATAGGCACTTATTGTAATCGTTGGCATTATTATTTTTCTTCTTCTTCTTCCACTCTGGAAGCCTAAGGCAGCCCATAGAACCACTTGCGGGAAAGTTATTAAATTTTGGCACACAGATAGAGGACAGTCTGATCTGTCACCATAGCAAATTTGGTGTCTCTATCTCAATCCCTCTAGTGCCACCAACTGTACAAAGTTGCACTTATGTTTATGCTAATAACTTTTGAACCGTAAAGTTATTTTTTTCCTGTGAATACTTGGCTCATGCCGAGTCAAATGGACACCAACATTTTAAATTCTACAGGTCAAGATTTTTCAAATGTTTTAATAGTTCTTGATGCTTTGTCTGATTTTCACCAAATTTGGCTCAGATCATCTTTAGACCATGCTGGCAAAAAGTTGTGGAATTCAAGTTGATTAGTCTAACCGTTCTCGAATAATGTGTTAACGAATTTGACAAAGAGCACGCAAAATGGATGTGAGGCTATATCTCCACAATGGTTTAGCGTATTGAGACCAAACTTGGTGTGTGTTATAACCATGACCTGAGGCTACCTGCACAGTTTACCTAGTGGTCAGGATATATTTTGTTGAAATATTACTATTTTTGTTTGAATTATTTTTATTTCAGTTTTACTTTTTATTTATTTACAGTTAGTAATTTTAGTGCTTCAGCTTTTAATTATTTCAGCTTGTTGCCAAAGCAACATTTCCACACTCTAAGAAAAGTCTGTAAAAAAAGGGCTGTGTTGATATGAAGTTTTTCGTATTTATTTTTCAAAGGTGTTTTATTATTATTTTTTGTTTAATTTTTATTTAATTTCGTTTTATTATTATTATTATTTAATTTTTTAACTCATTGCATTGTGTCTTAGCATTAAAGATAATGTCCATAAACATAATGTAAAATGTCCTTACAGAAAGTGACCAGTTTTTCATAATATTTGTATTGTGTTTGAGCTCATATTTATTTAAAATAGCACAATTTTTTAATAGGCTAGTTTTATTTAATAATAACCTTTTAAATTCAAATAGTTGTATCTCGGCCAAATATTGTCCTATCCTAAGAAACCATACATCAATGGAAAGCTTAAGGAATGTATACATATTATAAAAAAATATATTATTAAAAATTGACACTTAATACTGGTTTTGTGGTCCAGGGTCACAATTGTGCATGTTCGCTTCCCCTTTTCCATGTGTATTACTTTCGTGGGCATCTAACGGTCATTTAAGGTTAATCTTTAAAATCACTAATAATTTAATAACACTGTTAAATGTAATCTTTAGGAAATCTTAAAATTAATATTTTTTCATAGTCTAATATAATTTGTGATGCCTTTTAACTTTTCTTATCTTATCATTGAAATTGACAGATTTTAGTTTTTATATAATGTTTAATTTATTTAGACAAAATACCATAGACTTTAAATATAAACCATTTTTTGGTTATTTTCCACAAAATAATTTGCAGTATATTGGTATCGGACAAAATTGTAGTATAGCTACTGACTACTACTATATATTTTTGAGCTGCAAATGCCATGTGACTAATCACTCTTGAATAGAATAATGACATCATGACAACACTGACTGATGGAATATTATAGACATATTTGTACAAAAGTATTTGATTTAGTCAGAATACAAGACTTCATCGCTAACCAGCTAAATTTTGAACCCATAAGATAACCAGACACAATCAGAACCTAGTGACGCCTTGGAGTAGCAGGTTTCACACATCACACGTTCCAGCATTTCTGCTGCAAGCTTAATTATCATTAGTCTAAACATACAGTAGTTGTAGTGAGCCCACATGATTTTGTCCTCTGTGTTTAAAGAAAGAAAATATGCCTCACTGTACAGTGATTATTCTGAAATCAAAGAGAACGCAGTCTTTAAAGGGCCATATGTGTCTGTGTGTATTTGTTCAGTAAAACAACCGGTGACTTTCATGTTTAATTCTCTCTGTAAACAGTTGTTAATGAGACATTTAATAGTTCTGTGATTATTATGCTTGTTCTGACCTATCAGTCAATGATGTGGAAATCAAACAGTTTTCTTATAAAGGAGCCCAACAGCAGGGGTCCGGAAGTAAAAAAAAAAAAAGCCATTTAGGTTAATCTACGCAGCACGCAAATGATCAGTTATATTTTTTATGTATTTTATCTTTTTAATTGATCAGGAATTACAAACAGCTACCGCTTGGCATCCTAGAAGGTCTCAACTTGACCGGATTCTAGGTCGCTGACAAATAGACAAAGTAAGCATTAACTATTGCACTCTGTTTTCTCAGCCCACTGTATTGTGTATGTTAGACAATATTACAATGAACATGTCACTGTGTACCCACGTATGCAATCTCATAGAAATATTTGTTAAAAATCCCACAAACCTCTGATACACACAGCTTAATAATGTAATGAGAGCATTGTTCTTAATCCGCATACAATAAACATAAAAATGCTCTTTAGCTTTTTTGTTTTTGAGACATAGCTTCGAGGTATTAGTGACCGTTTGTTTGAGCATGTCGATATGTAACACTCAGAGTCTCTTTTTTTCACAATTAAAACAGACAGGTTAAGCAGACCGCACCTGGGTAAAAACATGCCTCCAGGTGAACACATGCTGAAATGTATTTTCACGCTCTAATATTCTCAAAGTGTGTGTATCCACACCATGGGTTAGGTTGTTATTGTGCTTTTGTGCCAATGCTATTGTCCGCTATAGTGTTCAGTGTTCTTTTTAGGATTGACAGTATAAATTGAAAATGAGTAGATTGAAGTTTATATTATTATTATTATTAATATTATTATTCACATTTAATTAATTAATTTATGTATTAATAGTAGTAGTACTATTCGTACTACTATTAGGGAAGAATACTAAAGAGATAAGAATACAGTAATGTCTTGATTGTTACCATAATAATAATAATTACATTAAAATAAGGGCATTTTCTTCTGTATTCTTTCTTAATAATAATAATAATAATAATAACAATCGTATTGTTATTATTATTATTATTATTTTATTAAGAACACTGAAGAAAAATTATTAGTAGAAGTAGTAGTAGTAAAGTCAAGTCAAGTAGTATCAAGTCAAGTGACTTTTATTTAGATAGCACTTTATACAATACAGATTGTCAAAGCATGCAGCTTTACAGTGTTAAACAGGAAAATAGTGTGTCGATAATACAAAAAGACAATAGTAAACAGTCAATCTTTTCAGTTAAAATCAGTACATCGTTGATTCAGTGATGTTGTCACACTCTGCTACTGTGAGGAGCACGGAGCGAGGAACGAGGAAACGAGGAGTTGACTTCAAACACAGAGACTTTAATAATATTCGAGGAACCAGGAAATCACATGTAGCGGGGAAAGACGTCATTCAATACCGGACAAACAAACTAGGAACGGAAAACACTTTAAATACACAGGACTTGACGAGGGGAAGACGAGAAACACCTGGGATCAATAAACAAAATTAAACATGAGGGAAAACTGGGTCATGGAACACGTGGGGAGCAAGACACAGGACTGACATTACTCCCCCCTCCCGGAAGGCGCATCCATACGCCTCATAACAACCAACGGGGCGGGGGTTGGAGGCCTCTCAGGACAGGATTACAAGGACGGGTGGCCTCCAGGGCGGTACCCATTCCGGGACCCATGGCGGAGCAGGCAGACTAGG
>NW_015635046.1:270247-270664 GCF_001515625.1 Sinocyclocheilus rhinocerous | reverse complement strand
GGCGGAGCAGGCAGACTAGGAAGCCATGGCGGAGCAGGCAGACTAGGAAGCCATGGTGGAGCAAGGATTCAGGGGGCCATTGCGGAGCAGACAGTTTAAGAGGCCATGGCGGAGCAGACAGTTCAGGAGGCCATGGCAGTATGGCCTCCGTGGCCTTGGCCTCTGCACTCGGTCTGGCCTCTACAGCCGGTGCACTATAACCTCCCCCCCAAAAAAAAAATACTTGGGGAAAGTCTCAACCGCTAAGGCCTGACTTGGGAACTGGGGCCCTCCTTGGGCTGGACTTGGGGACTGGAGCCTTCCTTGGGCTGGACGTGGGAACTGGAGCCCTCCTAGGCCTGAATGTGGGAACTGGAGCCCTCTCTGGGCTAGACTCGGGGACAGGAGCCCTCTCTGGGCTAAACTCTGGGACTGGAA
>NW_015635046.1:267579-268845 GCF_001515625.1 Sinocyclocheilus rhinocerous | reverse complement strand
CGCTGCTGTTTTCATGTGGGTGTGTAGTGCTGCTTGCACTATTCTGCATAAATACACAGGTATTGCTGCCATTCATATACTTTTAATGATAGCCAACATTACAGCCCCGCGTGCAATGCAGCTCGCAGTCACTGAACGTGTATGTGTTGATAATGTAAATCTCCGGACAAGTTTTCTTGTGCGCACCCGTTTTTAACGCGTCTTGACTGTCATACAGTCTGACATTAATGACAACTGAGATCCCACAGTGTGACATGATCATCATGTTCGTACAGTCTGACAAGTACAATCATAAAGGACTTTTAAAAAAATCGCACAGTGTGAGCCCAGCTTTAAACAGTGCACATTTCTAGGTTAACATTAGATTAAGCGGCCATGTAACATTGTTGCTACTTACATATTTCAGATGATAAACCATATTTGTGGTGGATGAATGATAGGCGAGCATTTGGATGTCTTGCCGGTTGTACTGTATTACCATAGACCAGCCGTTAACGATCTGCGTGTGTCATGATTCAGAGGGAGTGGGCAGCGAGGAAACGTGTAGACGCAGGATGAACTCAAAACAAACAGACTTTAATAAATAAACGGGCATACAAATCAGACAGGATGACAATGAGGAGACCAGAAGATATTTACAATCCCGGACGAGGAAACATGGAAACAAACACGGCTTAAATATTAAAGGGGCTAAAGGGACACAACTGGGATCAATAAACTCAACGGTGAACATCTGGAAACACATTAAACAATCAGGACAGGAACAGGAAGACTAAATAAGGGCATGGAAACACATGGGGAGCAAAAACACACACAAAACACGGAGTCTGACATTACTCCCCCCTCCTGGAAGGTGCGTCCCACGCCGTAACAATTCCACTAGGGAGGGGGGTGGGTGCCCTGGAGGCTGGTGCAGGACTGGGACACGGGGAATACCTCTAGGGCGGATCAGGCAGTCCAGGGTGCCATGGCGGCACAGGAAGCTCAGGGGCCATAGCAGAGCAGGGAGCTTGGGGCGCCATGGCGAAGCAGGCAGACTAGGAAGCCATGGCGGAGCAGGCAGACTAGGAAGCCATGGCGGAGCAGGCAGACTAGGAAGCCATGGCGGAGCAGGCAGCCATGGCGAACATGGCGAAGCAGGCAGACTAGGAAGCCATGGCGGAGCAGGCAGACTAGGAAGCCATGGCAGACTAGGAAGTTCAGGAGGCTATGGCGGTGCCGGCCATTCGGGAGGCCACGGAGGAGCCTTCCCCGGTTCCCCGACCC
>NW_015635046.1:267221-267357 GCF_001515625.1 Sinocyclocheilus rhinocerous | reverse complement strand
CTCTGGGCTAGACTCGGGGACAGGAGCCCTCTCTGGGCTAAACTCTGGGACTGGAACCCTCTCTGGGTTAAACTCGGGGACTGAAGCCCTCTCTGGGCTAAACTTGGGGACTGGAACCCTCTCTGGGCTAAACTCG
>NW_015635046.1:260673-267151 GCF_001515625.1 Sinocyclocheilus rhinocerous | reverse complement strand
CTCGCATGGGAGGCGGACATGCTAACTAACTATAAAGGCCGCAGCCTCTAGGGCAGGGGTTCTCAAAGTCTACATTCAAAGGTCCAAATCTGAATTTTCATCAGTGACAAAGGTCCGGACCGGAACAATTGGAGTGTGTGTGTGTGTGTGTGTGTTTGTGTGTTTGTGTGTGTGTATTCAGCTCCTCAAAACAATGAGGCAGCAGCTTTACATCTGGGCACATCTTTTTATATTTTATTTTTTATCTCTATTGTGAATTATTGTTATGAAGCACAGGTACATTTCAACAATTAATTAAGTGAGCTAGGAGCATAACGTTATTAGCCAGTATGATTTGAATAGCAATATGGCCCACATACACAGACACTCACAGTACAATAGGAGCAGGTGTACGCCAGGACCAGATGCTCTTGTGCCAGGCTAATTACTGCAGCGTGTTTTTGAGCCAAACACCCATCTGTCAATCAAACACACACTCAGGGCAAAAATTCATCATTACAGACTCCTCACCAACACACACATGCTTCAAGCAAACTGTTTCATTAAAGCCCAAGTGTGAAGTAATGTGAGCAAGAGTACAGCAGAGTGGCCTGCTGAAAGATGACTAGTGCTAAGAGTACATGATCACATATTTGTACCTATATCTCAGTACCACTGAATATCTGCTGACTGGGGATTTACAAAGTGGCAGTGGTTTTGCCAAGTAGCAAGTGTTCCTGAATCAACATTCCTGTCAGAAAAGCATAGTTCTAACCATTAGCAATACTGAATTTTATTGATGTTGATGTATTATTGTTGATTAAATCTTGTTGAAGCCTCAACCCTAGACTTACACAACCTTAAAATCTAGATTGTTGATAGAAATTTTGTTCCAGCACTAATATGAATGTTGATAAATCCTTGCTGTATACACACTGTTGTTTGTCTCGAATTAATTCCATGTTCAACCTATATTATGCTAATTTGCTAATTAAATGAAATCTAAATCTTTGAAAGATGTTCAAGATTTCTTTGACAGTGAGAAGTAAACAAGATGTCTTCGAGCACAACATAATTTTTTTTTTAGTTAAAATCACCATGAAATCGCAATTGACTATTCTTATTTTTTATGGAATTTTGCTTGATTCATTTAATTAATGTGCTCTTGTAATATTTAATCTTTAATATTTTTGTTTTGTAAATTTGTATGCTGTCTCTGGCAATCAATACTGGCCACACTGCCAACTTTTTCTTTTATATAACTCGTGTTCTGCTTTGTCGCATGATAAAATCATACCAAAACCCTCCTTTTTAAAGGCCAATTCACACAGAACATGTTGTTGCATTCAATTGCATAGCTTTTTTATTTATTTGTAGTACTAGACTAGAACTTGTACTAGACTGACATCTTTGACCATTGTGTCAGCTTTTTATTTAATTTTTTACTTTTTTACTTTTTGTTATTATTTTAATTCATAAAAGCATGTCTTGAGACTACTTTGCTGTTCCTCATCATTCTCACAATTTAAAATGCAAAAAAGAGCGTGTTCTGTGTGAAAGGCCCCTTAGTGTGAAGTTTATTGCCAAAATACAGTGTGCACCAGGATTTATGCTGATGGTTAAAAGTCAGGCTATTTTTCAATTTGACCCTCCATATTAAAAGTACTTAAACATTTAAGTGGTTAAAACATTAAAGTCATGATGTAACCGAAGTAGTGACAATTTTGAAAGGAAAAAATTGTAGGGTGGAGACTTGGTTATATCCATTGACTCTTGATTGGATGGAGGCAGATTTGAATGTGAGCTTAAAGCCAATCGTAAGAAAGGGGAGGGGTTTTTGCAGAAGTTTTATGGTTTATGAAGTGGTTGGAGAAGTCCGGCATACTGTACGTCACCAGAGAGAAATCTGTAATTTCACCAGAAGTCACTTTTTTTTCTCAGTTTGCTTGGAGTTGAAGTCTGTTACAATAGTTTTAACATTTGGAAATACTTAATTTTCCTAAAGCAACAGATTTCCTCACTTTCTTTGAGCAAAGTCCGCTATTTTTGTGTTGTTTTTTTAAATATATTCATAGACACTGCCATGCCATTATTTACCTTTTTCACACTGTTCTTTTATTGTGGTATAATTCGTAGTTGGATGGTTTGCAAGTTGGTGGTTCTTTGCCAGAATGAGGTGCAATATGGTCTTTATGCGGTTTAGCGAAAGCTCTGGCTATGTGAGACTACTGCAGAAATAACTCAGGTCAGAGAAGTTTTACGGCACATTAGATGCTGAGGAGGTAATCACATAGTGAAGTTCAAACCACTCTCCTTGAGAATCCAACCCAAGTGGCCAATAAAACATATCTGTCAGAGCCCCCTTAACGCAATCATGCCAACAAAGACCATAACACTGTGAGGTTCTCTCAGATAAAAGCTAACTAGCATCTCGCAATCAAGAGCTCCAGCAATTTACCGTCATCAAGGCAGAGAGAGAGCGCAAACTTTCAGAAAGTGGAACTTGTGTGGAGAAATGGCCAAGAGAAATCAGCAGCAGGGCTTGTTGCAGATATCACTGGAGGAGAATGGGAGAGAGGAGAAAAAGAATACGCTGAGCTTTAGCAATGTAAATACCCTTTTTCTCTTTTTCACTTGTTCTGCCTATCAGAAGAGTGTCACCACGGGCGCTGAGAGGCAATCACAGACTCGTTCTCTCGTTAGCTGCCAGCGCTATCACCCACTCCTGCCGTTTCTTCGTCTTCGTCTTCTCCAATACTCACTCGGTTCTCGCTTGCCCTGTAAATGCCATTTATCTCTCTGAATTAGATTCCCTCCCACCTCATTCTTTTTTTTTTTTTGCAGCAGCAGCAGCAGCATTCTACGCACTTAGACACTCACACACACTCTCTAGTCTCGCCTTATTATTTAAAAAAAGTAAGGACACTTGTGACCTAGTTTCTCCTCATCCTACCTATCGTAGACATTAAATCAAATGGAGCTCATTAAGAATCACATGTGCACAATGGCAAGTGATTTTATGTGGAGACGGTCGCATGGTAGAGAGCCAGTGTGTTTGAGGGATATAGAGACGTGGAGTATCTACATGTGTAAGAGAGGGAGTGTTTTGGATCACCATTGTTGCTATTTGGCTCAATATAGTTTGAAGCCCAGCTGCACTGGTCTAGCTTGAAAGGGTTATAATGACTGAGCGTCATGGTAATCATGATAATTTTATATAACATTTGATCACTGTATATTTACCCTGTAAAACCTTACATATGAAAAATTGGAAAATCAATTTTTTTTGGAAATGAAATTGTTTATTGAGCATTCAGGAAAAAAGTTTGCATGTGTTTTATATTGAGTATCATATTTGATAAATCAGGCTTTTGTGGCTTATGTAGGAGAACAGAGTTTGAGGAGGAAAAATACACCTTAATTATATTTAGAGGTCCAAACTGAGCAAAAATATGCAAATTGGAGCAGTTGCTGATATTTATATGATCAAAAAGTAAGATGACATTCTGATAGCTTTTAATGTAAAGATTTTATAACAGTACCGCTGTCACAATTCACTGGGAGGAACGAGGAGACACAGAGAATGGAGGCTCAGGAGGAGAATGGACATCCGGGAGGGGGCCGGCAGACTGAGACCAGGGAGGCGACGAAAGAGGGAGGAAACAGGAGGGAATTTACTTGAGTAAGCGGGAGCCCCCTCAGGGCTGGACGGGACCAGCACGGACGAAGGAGAGAGGAGAGGGGGCAAATCGGCTTCCAGCTCAGTTTCCCAGTCAATAAGGTCCCCTTCTAAGTCCAGCAGTCCCCGATGTATTATCAGCTCACCCTCAGCCGCGGTGCAGTGGGCAGAGCTCCACTCCAGCAGGAGGAGGGCATACATGAGGGAACAACGGGGAAAAAAGACACTGGGTAAAAATGGGAAACAAAACGAAGGGTAGACACACGGAAGTTACTGTTTGGGTCAGGTCTTCTGTCACAATTCACTGGGAGGAACGAGGAGACGCGGTGAATTCACAATACAAGAGTCTTTAATCATCAAATAGGGAGACACAGAGCACAGAGATGACGTTCACAAGGAGTAGATAACGAGTAGACCTGACAAAGGAAGACTGAACAACCAGGAACTTAAATACTGGGGATAATTGGGGAAAACACAGGTGACATCAATGGAACATAATCAAACTAAACGAGGACAGGAACATGACCAAATAAGGACAAACAGGAACAGAAACCGGGGCAAATCAGAACATAGACAGTCCAGAATCCTGACAACAGCAGACTACTTATATTAAATGCATATATCAATTGTTACTCTATATCTCCCAGTAATATGTCTTAAAACAAATATAGCACAAAACAGCAGCACAGTATGTGCTTATAGAGAATTTTACAACAGCGTCAAACGTGGCTCAGCCAATCATAATCAAGGATCAGAAATATTAATTTTGTAAGTCTTGAAATTGTTATTTTTACTGAAAATTTTACTCCAAATTGTTATATTATCATTAATAATCTGATGGCTTGGGCAACGTTAAAGCTGCAAGCAAGCATACTCTAAACTGTTGTAGACAACTGTAGAAGGTTTTAGTTTTGACAAATCGGTCCTTAACACATATTTGTTATCAATTGCTGTGCTTATGTAGTTTTTTTTTTTTTTCTTTTTCTTTTTTTTTCTCGTCATATGCGAAGAATCATTGCGAATGCAATTAGTTGTCAAAATAAATGAATAAATAAAAAATATTAAAAAAACTGTGCACTTTGTGGCTTAAGGTTGCATGACTTGTTTTTCTTTTATTTATTTATTTATTTAGCAAAGGATGGAGACTATAAGAAATGCATTAAATTTATGTTCCATGAAGATTAAGCAGTATTCAGGAGAGTATCTGGGGTGAACCAGGTGTGTTGGAGTATAGAAAGACTGAGAAAAGAAATCAAGAGCAAGACGAAGGGTAGAAAATAGATGGGGAAATTGGAAACGCAGAGGCTAAGGAGTGCGGCTAGAAGGAGGAATGAGCGTAGGCTTCGGTAAAGCATAGGAAATGTATCTTCAGCGACTGAGAGAATGAACCAACCATCTAATCACATAACTTGTTGTTTTAATGTACACTCCTTGTCTCATTCCCATCTGCAGCATATTGCTCTGATTTAAATTTAATTGACACTAATGTTAATTTTGTGTCAGTGAGGTATCCAGCTACACGCCAGTCACACAAATCTATTTTTGTAGTTAATCAAGGCCCATTACAACACCATAGCCACAATATCACCAGCCTCTTATCTAACAAGCACAATAAAATCCACTCTCCATGACGCCAGGCGCCCAATTCAGAGGACAATTTACAGAGGGAACGAGGGCACGTGCCGTAATTAGGTGGGGAACCCAATAGAAGGGATTGGGCTGTCATGTTTCGCCGAAGTTGATCTAAGTGTGCCTTGTGCTCGGCGGTTTCAGCCCTGCTTTTAAGAGGAACCTGGCCAAGCTGCTGATGTCCTTTTCCTGACCTTTGGAGCTGCATGGCGTGGAAAACTATTAAAACACTGAACTAGGTTTCTGTTCTTTGGGTCTCAGGAGAGAAGGAAAAGGAGAGGGTGTGAAGAGGTGCAAAAAGCCAGGAAAGAGTCCTTTTGGCTGTTAACACTAGGTCAGTCTCTAATTGTGTTACTCAAGGTCAACTGGAAGACTCCAGGTTTGGAGGAACAAGGTCATCTGTGCACTTGATGGTGAGTAAGGTTTATTTTTTTATTTACTTTATTTTATATTATGGATTAGGTGTTCTTTCTATCTATCTATCTATCTATCTATCTATCTGTCTGTCTGTCTGTCTGTCTATTACGGAAGTCCAAAGAGGACATGGGGTTTTTTTTTCTTGTTTTCTCATGATCACGACTTAATATTTTCTTGTGATCTCGACATAGCAAACGTTGTTTTCTTGTTATCAAGACTTAATTTTCTCGTGATCTCGACATAACAAAAGTTGTTCTCCAAGTTACACAACTGCACCAACAGGTGGCAGTATAGATCTGAATATAACTGATGTGTGTTGTATACTGTATTTCCACTTTACTGTACACGTTTGGGACAGAGTATATACCTTCTTCGTGACCGCTATAATTTGTGCAGTATTGTTTATTACTGACATTCAATTAACTTATAAATGTTAAGTACTTGAATCAATATGATTATTTTGCTGGAAACGATGTATCAACGACGTATTTGTAATGTGCATCTTTGTTCTTATTTTTAATTTTTATTGTTAATCCTTAAATTTATATTGATAAGAAATTTGATTTATATATGTAAAAATATGTATAATTTAATTCAGTGATGTTATACAGTGTTGTAATATTTTGTATTTTCTACATTTCTTTGTAGGAAACCACACTCACACACACACATAAACACTCTGCTCAAACAGCATCCCAAGCTTATAACGCACATTATATCAGTCACAGCCTATCCTACATGACTAATAAAAATCACAAACAAATTGTATATGTG
>NW_015635046.1:254903-260634 GCF_001515625.1 Sinocyclocheilus rhinocerous | reverse complement strand
TTTTTCCCGATATCTGCTAGGTTCACCCACAGATGTCCCTCCGTCACTACCATAGCCGCCATGGACCTGCCACTAGCAGAGGCGGCCTGCTTAGTAGCACGGAGAGCGAGATCCGTGTGCGGCGCACTCAGCTACCTCATCAGGAGAAAGGCCCTCGCCTTTATCCAGGTCTTTCAGCAGGTCAGCCTGATATGCTTGGAGCATCACCATCGTGTGCAATGACGCGACAGCCCGACCTGCTGCTGCTGCGTATGTCCTGGCATCCGAGCAAGATGTCAAGGAGGGAGTCTTAAGAGAGGACGTCTCACCCATAGAGAGATAGCTGGCCAGTGTTTTTATTATTCTGTAATTGTTCTTAAAATATCAAGAGAGTGTTTTACTATTGCAGCAGTTAGAGATCCATTCGTGCTGGATATATAGGTCCGGGTCGCTAAAGACCCGAATATGTAAGAATGATTGGCGAAACATTCATGCATTTAAGGGTTAAAGTAGAAGCCAGCAAGAAGAGTGACGAGACTAGATGGCGTTTCTCCTCATGGTTTTAGAGGAGCAGCTGGCATGTAAGATAGAGCACGCTCAAAGAGTGCTAAAAAGCAGTGGTGGCAAAAAGGCTAAGCGCAAAAAAGCAGTGGCAAAAAGCATAATTTGATGGTGTCCTGAGTATTTAAACATGGCTGTTGGGCACATCCCAAATGGTGTCTTGACCAATTAGACTTTGTCTTTGCTCGGGGTGTTGCTATGTTTCTCCTCCCAATACATAAATCGACATGTTATCTTATCAGTCACATGGTCTGAATTTTCCTGCTCTTGCGGAGTATAGTTTGGGCACGATTTCTATAACAAGAATATAATACATTTTACAAAATATTGATTGATAGAAATGTTTAAAGCATGAACTTTCAAACTCATACATACCCAACATGAATATAAACCTATTCAATAGTTCAATATTCAATATTCAATAGTTATTCAAAAGACATACACAACCAGTGATTAGGACATGATAGTCAAACGTGTGGGTTACACACATAATATGGAGTTATGCATAGAAATTATTAGTTGCTCATAAGTCCTTTTAGCATCATTTTGGTGCATCTACAGCTGTAAAAAACTGTTTCTCTGTCATTCTGTGAACGTGAGCTGCGCTTTGTGAGGAACAAATAGGTTAAAAGTTATCATAAGGAATCTCAGTCTGGTTCTTGTCCTCTGGGGTGGGGGAAACCAATCCGAGGAAGCTCATGATTTCTATCATGGATTTACTTGTGATGGTCATGCTGTGCATCTCTTTGACCATTAATCTTGGTTATTTGCCCCAAAATTTGACAATCTCCTTCCTGAGTTAGAATTGTCAATAAGTGTTCTTTTGTTTAATGTTGAAAGCTATTTGAAGCTGCTAGTTCGTTAGGCTCACTTCAGACCAAGGTTATTTTTGTAAACGAAAACTGAAACTAAGACTAAAACTATTGGTCAAAAAACATTTTCGTAAACTGAAATAAAATTAAAATTTCAAAATAAATGAAAAACTAAAACTAAACGAAACTAACAACAGTAACTGAAAAACTAACTAAAATAAAATAATAATTAGCAAAAATCAATAATCGTGTTCGTGATTTAATAAGCTCTCATTATGTGCCAGGAAATCTGACCTGTGGTTGTTCAGGGAAATACCTGTAGATGGCGGTTCATGCACATGAGCTGAGTCCTAAGCTATTTACAGAGAATGCCTTTTTGCATTTAAAAAACAAGACGCGGGAAATTAAATGGGAAATAACTATAAAATATGAAATGGGAAATAATAATGATGCACACCCTACAGCGCACATACGTTTAAACGTGTGCTTGACGTGTGAGAACAACATGAGAGTGAGTTAACAGACACAGAATTACAATTTTTGGATGAGCTGGTTGCGTTGCTCATCTGAAGCGCGTGCGCGCTGGATCGGCTCATCAAAGTAAAGTGCAAACATCATTTAAATCACCATATCACATTTAGTTTTGACTAGTATGAGGTTTCAAAGCATTTTAGATTGTTTCTTTTTATTGTGTACATTCATAGAGGGAGAGACGGGACATACAGTAGTGTGCACCGTTGGCTCGTCTGTGCAAAAGATCCAACAAATTAATGCATTGAAAACACAGATGGACAAAAAGTCTACAGTTTACAGACTTTCAATGACGATTACAAAGAACAGGTTTTCTCAAATCCAGCACTGGAGGGTCATTGTCCTGCAGAATTTAGCTCCAACCCTGATAAAAACTCCGCTACCTGTAGCTTTCTATTAAAACCTTAGAAAACCTTGATTAGCTTGTTGTTTGTAAGCTATTGCCATGTTTAACAAGATTTTATCTTTAATATGAATGAATATGAATAAATAAATTGTATACATATAAGTTGCATATTTTTGGTTTTTGTTCAATTGTAAAGAATTATTTTATTTTCATTATTAAGAGGTTTGCACAAGAGTTAACTAAACTGTGCAAACATTCAACTTTGCTAAAATTAAATGTCTTACTTTGGTCTACACTTGAAGTGTTCCATTAACTCTGCTAAACTATAATTACTAAAACTGAAACTAAAATATATAAAAACTAAATAGAAATGTGCTCACAAAATAAAAACTAAACTAAAACGAACAAAACCATTAATAAAACTAACTAAAACTAAACTGAAATTATAGGAAATTTGAAAACGATATTAAAATAAAAACTAATTTAAAAATTCGAAACTATAATATCCTTGGTTTCAGACTCGTGGCGCCAGGGTATCGTGGACAGATTTATGACGTTGTCTTATCCTGGCCCTCTTTGTGGAATTTGGGTCTTTGGGTAGTTCCAACACCAATCTGATCAAATCTTAAATTGTCTGATTTGCTCGGATACCCTACACGAATGAGGAAAATAAAATGAGTTGAATCCAACTCAGCTCTAAAAGATTTTAGAATACTGTAGTTCTGTGCATCCTTCCAAAGGCTCTTCGCCTGCACTTGTTAATTACATTAATTACATGTTAATTACACAAAAAATAAAAACTGTTCAGTTTACTGACTGGTCTGCGGCTATGCAGCCCCATACACAACAAACTGCCATGCACTGTGTATTCTGACACTTTTCCATCAGAACCAGCATTAACTTATATTATATATCATGAATTCATATATTTTATATCATAAATTATATATATATATATATATATATATATATATCATGAAATAAACCGCATTATCCCTTACATGGCTTCTTCAAGTCATCCCATCAGACATGACGGGCAGGTCTTTCAGTCTGAGATTTTGGAGGTAACTAGCTGTAATAGTGATTCTCCACAGAAGTTTAGTGTTTCTAAGCACTATTTTGAAATGTCATATCTCTGTCATTGCAGCCCAATATTCTTTCAGACCTGGATCTGTTTTTGAGCAATACATTTTTCTTGTCTGCTGTCAAACAAGCACTGAATCAATGTTTCAATTCTCGGAGCCTCTTGGGATCAGGTGTGCTTTTCAACAGACCCCAGAGACACCCACAAACAAATAAATGACAAGAAGAGAAGGATCTTAGGCTTTTAGCATTAGCTCAAGCTACTCTTGTTAGAAAACACATTGTTGTTGTTTTTTTTGTTTTTTTTAATGTCCGAGTTGTGAAGATGTTTTTCTTTGGGTTGTGTTCAATGTTTTCCATGCTAAGGGTGAAATGTTTTTGATTTCTTATTTAAGAGCGATGATAAGTTGTCATTGTTAAGGGTGATATTCGTCTAGTTAAGGAGGATGAGTTTTTGCCGTTCTCACAATTAAGGGTGGTGTGTGGTAGTATTCTAGTTAATGGTGAAGTGTTCCCGTTGTTAAACCGCATGGTGTAGCCATATGGCAACATACTCTTTGTGTTAATTTCCTTGCCACTGTCTCTTTAAGAGAACATTCTCGTTTTTTTTGTTAGAAAGAGAAGTGGGATAGTTGTGTAAATTAAAAAAAAATCTTAAAACTCCATGGGCATTTTTATAAAGAAAATACTTAATAAACTAAATCAGAATATTTAAGTCAATAGGATGAATCAGAATCACCACCACTAGAATCCATGTGTGTATGTGAATTTAAGTGGTGTGATGAAGTTTCCTAACAAAGTTTCAGCCAAAACTTTTCTCTTAAACATAAAGGATTATAATATCAAAATAACATAATCCTAGAAGAATGACAGGCTTTAGTATGGAAAAACAGATGTACAGAGAAAGAGAAATGCCTGCCACTTAAATAAGTGTTTGCTGAAGCCAAACTAGAATTCAGCAGCCTTATACTGAAGGACATTGGCAAACGCATCCTCCTATTGTCCGCTCCAAATATGTCATGGCAGTGCCAACAAAACAACGAGGACGTTCTCAAAATACAGCAATGCTAGAAATCCACTATCATGCCAAGTAATACCATTTACACTGTGATAGCCAGAGAGAGAGAGGGGTTGCGGGAGTCACTGTCAGATTTGTTTGAGAGAAACTGAATCTACCTCTGCTACACCAGATGCTGCCTGGTTAATTGTTGCATTGCTGTGGAGAGACAGAAGAGGAAGAGGAGGGGGCTGAGAGACAGACGAGAGTGAGGAGACGATGGGGTGAGAGAATGAGAGATGTTCCTGCCAGAAAGCTGTGGACGCAGTGCTGCCATTCTCTCTCTCTCTCTCTCTCTCTCTCTCTCTCTCTGTCTGGTTGGTGCCAGCGTGTATGTCAGTGGTTCGGGGAGCAGCTCCACTCCTCCCTGTTGGCTGCAGCCCCAACACCTGTGCCTGTTCAACTTAGCTTCCAGCTCAATGCAGGCAGTCATATTTCAGCCCCCTCACCTGACCCATGCGAACCCTACACACACATACATATCTGTCCACTTCCTGTGTAGGTGATGAGTGAAAGTGAAAACTTGTTATCTTGGCTCAACCTGAACTGTTCCAAAATCGTGATTGGACTCTGCGGTAAGTGTTTCCACCATCTCAACAGTGCATTGTTCATCACTCACTTTCAGTGCTAGAGAAGCTTTGAAACTGCAGCTTACCAAGTTACAAGCTATTCATAATTGAACATAGTTCAACTACAGTCAAGCTGCTCTTTTAAATGTGCTAAGCTAACAAAAAATAATTAAACATTTAAGCGGGCAATATTTTTTAATTTATAACCAGTTAAATAAATTACATTTTTATTATTTAATTCTAATAACATACCATACTATTATATTTTATTCACATTTTAACTAGCTTATCATTCTCATTTAATTTTAAGTTGTAGTATGTGCTTTTGTAATTTATTTTAATATAATATTTTCAGTCTTAGTTTGAGTAATTTTACTAATTCAACTTAAACATATTTCATTAGTTAGTTGCCAAGACAACGTTTCTTTTTTTTCATTTAATATTTATATCTATATTTTATTTATTTTATATTTATATTTATTAATATATTTATTTTATTATTTCTATTTTATTTAAGCTTTATTTAAATTAACAAAACCATTGTTTATAGTTTTTGTTAACAATGACACATAATACTGTTACTAAAGATTCTGCTGCGTTTATATATATATATATATATATGTATATACAGAGAGAGAGAGAGAGAGAGAGAGAAATATATATAGATATATAAATAAAATGGGGGCAGTCGTGGCCTACGTGGCCAAGTGATGATGTTACTGACCATTTCCTTGTATCGTGCATGCTGCGTATTACTGATATTAACTATATGGCTCCGCGTTATCGTCCGGGC
>NW_015635046.1:253464-254806 GCF_001515625.1 Sinocyclocheilus rhinocerous | reverse complement strand
AGTAAAAGTACTCAGTTTTCAATTTTACTCGAGTGAAAGTACAAAAGTACTTGTTTTTTTATGTACTTAAGTAAAAAGTACCGATAGATGAATGTTTATTTTGCAGTTTTATATAGGCTACTTTTATCATTTAATTTTATATCAGCATATATTTTTTTATATAATCCTTCTGCTCTAAATACCTGGGATTTTCCCAAAATAACCAATAAGGAAATAATGAATATAATAAGGAAAATATAATTAGATTTTCATAATTATTTTTTCTCTTCTCAAACCTTGTCTGTGGTGTAAAAACACCCCTGGCCAAATGCCCCCAGAGAGCATCACTTCCCACTTTGATAATTACTGTAGTTACCATCTTCTGAACATCGCATCCTTTCTTTTTCCCTCAGATGTAGACAGATCACCCTTTACAGCAGATTTAGTTCACAAACAACTGACAGCTTTGACCTAAATATGATTTTCAGTTACAATAATTAATGCTAAAATTCGACATTAGTAACTTACTTTTAACAGCATCGGACGCACGCGCTCTCACAGAATCTCCCAGTTCTTACTTGTGAATTCAGTTCACTGGAGACTCGCACTAAACGGATTATTTGAATCAGTGAGTTGTCGACTCGAGAACAGCTGCAATCGGATCATTCAAATTCGTGAATGAATCATTTAGTGCGATTTGCGAACCGATTTAACGGGTTCATTGTAAATTGTTCATTAGAAGCTGTTGCCCCCATCAAATTGAAAAAGGTTAGAGAAAAACCGGATGAAACTTCTAAATTATCTAAGCTAAGCTAACATAACACCTGAGAAGAGATGATGCCAACCCCTCAGAGGACCTCAGATGATGCCAACCCCGAAACAACATACATAACTACCAAATGTTGCTATAAGTTTGATCACATCATATAATAATTGCTGTTAATAGTGTTCATCGTCTGTTTGATTATGTCTTTAATTGAATACGTCTTTAATTGATTTTTCCGTACATTTCTGCCATATGTACATTAACTGACAGTCACCACTGATAGGCTACCACTAAATATTGTAGAAACTTAATTTGCTGTAAAGTTGCTTTGCAACAATTTGTATTGTGAAAAGCGCTATACAGATAAACTTGAATTAAACTAAAGTTCGCGGGTTGACCCTTGAGCAAGGCACCAAACCCCCAACTGCTCCCCGGGTGCCGCAGTAAAAATGGCTGCCCACTGCTCTGGGTGGGTGTGTGTGTGTGTTTGCTCACTACTCACTGATGTGTGTGCATCCAAGTGTGCACATGGAGAGGTTAAAAGCAGAGCACAAATTCCAAGTATGGGACACCATACTTGGCCACACGTCACATCAC
>NW_015635046.1:252975-253147 GCF_001515625.1 Sinocyclocheilus rhinocerous | reverse complement strand
AAACTGAATCACTGAGTTGGAAAAAGGATCACCCCTTGTGTCAGTATTTTGTTGAACCACCTTTTGCTTTAATTACGGCCTTTAGTCTGTTGGAATATGTCTCTACTAACTTTGCACATCTATTTGCTCACTCTTTGCAGAACTGCTCAAGTTCAGTTCAATTTGATGGGGA
>NW_015635046.1:244557-248902 GCF_001515625.1 Sinocyclocheilus rhinocerous | reverse complement strand
GTCAGTATTTTCAGTATTTTGTTGAACCACCTTTTGCTTTAATTACGGCCTTTAGTCTGTTGGAATATGTCTTTGCACATCTTGCACATCTATTTGCTCACTCTTTGCAGAACTGCTCAAGTTCAGTTCAATTTAATATCGGAAATGTGTTTAAAAATCATATCACCGTTATTGAAAAAAATTATATCACGATACATATTGATATTGAATTATTGTTCAGCCCTATTGGAAGGTAAACCTTCTTCCCATTGACAACTTTCTGGTAGAGGGCAGCAGATTTTCCTCAAGAATTTGACAGTATTTTGCCCCATCCATTTTTCCTTCTATTCTGACAAGTGCTCCAGTCGCTGCTGCAGAGAAACACCCCATAACAGAATATTAGCACCTCCATGCTTAACTGTAGGAATGCTGTTATTTGGATGGGGAGCTGTATTGGATTTCCGCCAGACATATCGTTTGGTGTTGAGGCCAAATAATTCAATTTTAGTCTCATCTGCCTCAGAATCGTCAAGGTGTGTTTTGGCAAAGCTCAGTCGTGATTGCATGTGGCCTTTCTTGAGGAGTGACTTTTTTCTTGCAACCCTCCCAGGATCCAGGAAGGGTCTGTGTTGTACCAAATACCTTCCACTTCTTAATAATAAACTTCACTGTGCTTCTAGGCATTGATAAAGCCTTTTAACTTTTTTTTGTATCTATGTTCTTTGTTTACCAAATACCTTCCACTTCTTAATAATAGACTTCACTGTGCTTCTAGGCATTGATAAAGCCTTTTAATTTTTTTTTTTTTTGTATCCATCTCCTGACTTGTGCCTGTCCACTACTTTATCCTGGAGATCTTTTGACAGTGCCTTGCCACCCATAGTTGATTGTTTGCTTCAGTTGCACTACCAAGGACTGAAATGCTCCAGGAAAGCTCTTTTCATGCTGAGCTAATCAAAATGACCACAGCAGATCACAAGTGAGCGTTAGATTATGGCCATTTAAATGCAAAAATATGGTAAACAGACATAACTGAATATCCAATATTGACTAATACAATAAATAAAAAAACACTAATATTGTGCATTAAACAATATGCCACCAATATATATTAAATCATTTTTAGTTTTTTTATGTCAATCATACAGTCCCGGACCAGAATATGCTGCAGTGTGGTTCTGCAATCTTTTATGCAGAGTCAAAAGTCTGACTATCCGAAACCAGGCGTATTAGGTCAAATAAGGATTTTAAACACAGTAAACTTCAGCAGACTGTGAATATCTACATGGAGATAAGTTACTAATACCGCTATCTAACATTCATCCGAGCTTGTTTTAAGCTCCAGTGTCAATTATTCATTTTGACTTTAATGAACAGAGACTCAGTAAGCCACGGTCAATGATTAAACATCTCTTTCCCCAACGGGAACTCAAAGCACATCTTCTCTCCCGCACTTTCATAATGAATCAGCATATTCCACTAGATATTCTCGTGATCACGGCAGGCAGGCAAAGTGACATGTAACAGCATGTTGCTGTTGTTGTCTGGGATTAGTGATTTTCTTAAACAGGTTTAGGGAAGAATGCAAGACCAGCCTAATCCTGCCTAAACCAAACGCACTGATTGCCATCAGCACACTTTAGCACCAGGACGCGGGGAACATACTTCAACCATGTCATTATACTTTGTCAAACGTGATTATTGACCTTCCTCACATACTTGTGTCCACTTATAGATGGCCTTGTTTTCGTTTAAGTGGCTGAAATTGCAGCTGTGCCGTTTACCTGCACTTAGAAATACTGTGAAGACTGAGTGTGAGGAATTTGTGCAAACCCAACTATGCACTCGACATACTGCACTAATAGTCCATTAAGTAATAATTACGTATTTAGATAGACGCATATATATATATATATATATATATATATATTTATTTATTTTTTTTCTTCTGTTGCTACGTATGAGAGGGGGGCCGTTTAGAACAAACTGATTGAATTAATCATCTTTCCATTGCTGAATATGAGAAAGAACCGTTCAGAAAAAAAATGATTCATTAGTATGAATCAATTATCCATTGTGCCGTAATACAGACAGGCTTTATGTAACCATAATCAGACTTTATGTAATTCTACAAAAGTTGGTAGCAACACTGCTTTTATTTAGTTACTCCCTAGAACAGCTGACACATAGCCTACTCTCTAAATCACCCCAAGTACCAGACCGTTTTCCTTGTTCTATACTGATAGCACATCCACGAGCAACCACTCCTATGACTTGTCTCCGCGTCAAACACATTTACCCATTTGCGCAAACACAGAGATGCTTGGGGTGATTCCTTTCTCCTCTCATTCATTATTTAGTCTGATTTGAATGTGAAATTATTAAATTATTCACATAGTTACAAGAGCGTGCCCATCATGGGCAATCTGTGAACGTTATTGCCTTTGATAAACAGTCAAAACAAAAGAGTTCCGTGCAGCGTAAATAATAATGCTGACGATAACACCATGGCCAGGAGCGTTTGTTGTTTTATAGTGCCGAAGTGCGCCCACGTACAGAAGCGTCTCCCTGTTGTCTATTTTGCATGTCTCCGAACATTCAGGGAGACTGAAGCCATGCTAATTTCATGCTAATTCCAGTAATATATGATAATTATCCACATTAATGATGCAGGTTCGTTAGGCATGCTCTTCCTGCGCTGCCCTACAGGAAGTCTACAAAGCCTGCTTTCACCCCCAGCTCATAAAGTGATTGTGTGGCTGAAATGTCGAATTTATTGGTATTAGGACACGCTGTCAGAGACTTATTTGTGAGAATTAATGTATGCATGAAGACGTTTTCATCACTGTTGTTGCTGTTCATTTTGCTGCTGATTTACTTTTAGATCTGCTTAATGAAATCATGCATATTTTTCTATTAATTATTGTTCATTGTATTAAGTGTGCTGGACTGGGATTGCAATAATCATAAACTGCATTTTATAGTGAGGTTAATTGCCAACCTAATTACAGTTTTTCTTGGCAAACCGAATGGCTTTGCACAACAGTAACACTGCTTACACGTTATGGATCCAAAAGTTTTTTTATTATTTAAAAAAATTTTTTTAATGAGAATGAAATAAAATATCTGTTGCTCGTCAAAATGTGCTGTGTTTAAAAAAATCACTTGTAAATCTCTCATTATGCTATATTATTATTGGATTAATTTTTTTTTTTTCTTGTTTTCTTGTGTGTTTTCAAGTGGCACAGGTTTTTTATTTTTTTCTGGATAATTTTAGTAATATTCACTCCAAAACTGAGGAGCATAAGCTCAGATCAATGAAGCATGTGATCAATCAGTTCCAAAAATAAATACAAACCTGTATTCTTTAATTGAAAGAAAACAAGTTGATAAAAATATACTAATATAGCATAACTGGTAATGTATAAGCAGGCATGGTCATATATATAGGCTGGAACATTACTTCACAGGAAGTAGGAATCTGTAAATTTACCCATCAAACATTTTGCAACTAGTTTTTGTGGAATGTCTATTTTTTTTACTCCGCATAATTCACTAAAACAATTAAAACAGTCATTTATCACAAATATAGGGCTTGAGTATTGAAATTTGATTTGTATTTATTATTTATCTAAATATGTATTTTTATGCAAATAAACATGGATGTGTATATATATATATATATATATATATATACACATTTAGTCATTTAGCAGATGCTATATATATATATATACACACACCTTGCTACGTGTGTGTTAGGCTACCCGAGACTTGTCACTTGCACTTATTTATTGTTGCTCTTTTGTTAGTTTTGACTGCTTTTATTGTCCTCCTTTGTAAGTCGCTTTGTTATACACACACACATATACACACACAAAGAAAAACAAGTATATAGAATAGAAAAAATAGAAATCTAGTGTCTTTTTTTTTTTATAAAAATAAATAAAAAATAAAAAAAGAAGATACATATAGATAAAGTAGATTTAAAATAGAATAGAAAGTGTTAGAGTTAGAGGGTCAAATAAACGTGGAATAGATGTGTTTTTAGTCGTTTCTTGAAGATGGTTAAGGACTCAGCTGCTCGGATTGATTTGGGCAGGTCATTCCACCAGGAGGGAACAGTTAATGAAAAAGTCTGTGAAAGTGATTTTGTGCCTCTTTGAGATGGCACAATAATACGCCGTTCACTTGCAGAACGCAAGCTTCTAGAGGGCACATAACTCTGAAGTAATGAATTTAGGTAAATGGGTGCAGAGCCAGTGGTGGTTTTGTAGGCAAACATTAATGCCTTGAATATAATGCGAGCAGCTACTGGTAGCCAGTGCAAACTGATAAACAGAGGTGTGACATGCATTCTTTTCGG
>NW_015635046.1:231253-242974 GCF_001515625.1 Sinocyclocheilus rhinocerous | reverse complement strand
GAAAAAGTAGAAAGTTAGTGTTTATTTTGTTTGTTTTTTTTTTTATAAAAAAAGAAGATAAATATATAAAGTAGATTTAAATAGAATAGAAAGTGCTAGAGTTAGAGGGTCAAATAAAGGTGGAACAGGTGTGTTTTTAGTCGTTTCTTGAAGATGGTTAAGGACTCAGCTGCTCGGATTGATTTGGGCAGGTCATTCCACCAGGAGGGAACAGTTAATGAAAAAGTCTGTGAAAGTGATTTTGTGCCTCTTTTAGATGGCACAATAATACGCCGTTCACTTGCAGAACGCAAGCTTCTAGAGGGCACATAACTCTGAAGTAATGAATTTAGGTAAATGGGTGCAGAGCCAGTGGTGGTTTTGTAGGCAAACATTAATGCCTTGAATTTAATGCGAGCAGCTACTGGTAGCCAGTGCAAATTGATGAACAGAGGTGTGACATGTGTTCTTTTCGGCTCATTAAAGATTAATCTTGCAGCGGCATTTTGGATTAATTGTAGAGGTTTGATAGAAGTGGCTGGAAGACCTGCCAAGAGAGCATTGCAATAGTCCAGCCTGGATAGAACAAGAGCTTGAACAAGGAGTTGTGTTGCATGTTCTGAAATAAAGGGCCTGATCTTCCTAATGTTGTATAAAGCAAATCTGCAGGACCGGGCAGTTTTAGCAATGTGGTCTGAGAAATTCAGCTTATCAATCACAACTCCAAGGTTTCTAGCTGTTTTTGAAGGAGTTATGGTTGATGAGCCTAACTGGATTGTGAAATTTTGATAAAGTGATGGGTTTGTTGAAACCACAAGCAGTTCTGTCTTAGCCAGGTTGAGTTGAAGGTGATAGTCCGTCAACCGACAAGAAATGTCTGTTAGACATGCTGAGATGCGAGCAGCTATCGTCGGATCATCAGGATGGAATGAGAGGTAAAGTTGAGTGTCATCAGCATATCAGTGATATGAAAAGCCATGTTTCTGAATGACAGAACCTAGTGATGCCATGTAGACCGAGAAGTGAAGTGGTCTAAGTACTGAGCCCTGAGGCACCCCAGTAGCTAGATGTTGTGACTTGGACACCTCACCTCTCCAAGATATCTTGAAGGACATATCTGAGAGGTAAGACTCAAACCACTGGCGTGCGGTTCCTGAGATGCCATTTTCCAATAGGGTTGACAGGAGAATCTGGTGGTTCACCGTATCAAAAGCAGCAGACAGATCCAGCAAAATAATATATATATATATATGTGTGTGTGTGCTGATATATGTGATGTTCTCGGTAACCTCTGGGTCACAGACTATGAATAAAACTCTCCAGCAAAGCTCCAGAGTACCGGCAAATGATCTTGATGTGTGCATATGTAATGCTAGCAGCCATGGGAGACATCTAAAATAATCAATGCCGCATAATCTCAATACCGTAAGAGAAAGAAAGAGAGAGAGACAATTGTTTGCTTTGCATTGTGGTGGCACAACTGTTGACTCTGAACAATCTCACATTCACAGCAGCATCTCCTTGCTAACGCGAGACAATGGCACAAGCACACACTCTCTGTTTGGGATGTCTCTGGTTCCAATGTAAAATGTTGGAGATGGCCACAGGGGAGCAACACTGCAGGCAGAGTTCGAGTTGTTCCTGTGCCCTTGACTACAGAACTGCACTGCCTCTAGTGATCTGTGTGTGTGAAAGGCAAAGGCCCTGAGGTATACTGTGTGTTTGCTTTTCCTGCTATATGAGTGTGAGTATATTCTTCTGGCACAATGTGTGTGTGTATGTGTGTGTGTGTGTCCTGTAGGTGTGCTGTCTGTAGAGTGCCCTGTATGTCTCTCTCGCTTATAATCAACATTTTAAAGTGTGTATATATGGGATTGTACTCTAACCTATATTTTGTGGTTTGTTTTATGTCAAAGCACAAGTATTATACAACTCTATTTGAGTTTGATTTCAGTAAGATTTTTCTAAACAATATAAACAACAGTACTGCAATTTAAAAGAAGTTTCCTATTTGAATAAATTTTAAAATGTAAATTATTCTTGTGATGGCAAAGCTGAATTTTCAGCAGCCATCACTCCAGAAATCATTCTAATATGCTGATTTGGAACGCAAAAAAAAAAAAAAAAAAGTATTTATTTTAAATAGTTCTTTTTTTATTTCTTTCCTTTTAACTATTACCTTTCATAAGGACATTTTTGATAATTAATTTATTAATTGTATCTGTGTTGTCTTTTATGTCAAATACTTAAATTTAGCACATTAATCGATCAGAATACTGTAACCATTACTAGTAACAACAAAATTAGTGTTTAAAATTGTATAGAAATTAAACATTTTAGAAAAGGAATTTGCGAGCAAGCAGAACTTAGTCAGTGACTCATATAAACCCTTCTGATTTGATACTGCAGTAATAAGCTCAACATAAAAGTGTGTGATTGGTTACAAGGTTTAGCATTGCAAAAAAAATAAAAATAAAAAAATAAAGAGAAATCTGATGCAACATGCACAGATCTAAATGTAATGCCGCAAATTGACACTTTTCATTCATTTTCACATTTCACTTTAATCGCGACAGTCGTAATAGTTTAGTTTAATTGTGTTTAGTTTAATTTGTTGCTTCCTCATTTTGAATTTGTGGCCACAAGACCCCATTAATTTCCAACCCTGCCTTGAACCATTTCTAATCCCTGCTGAGATAGATAGATAGATAGAGAGATAGATAGATAGATGGGCCCCATTTACTTTCTTAATACACTGGTCTTATTGTGATGAAGTGTGTCCTCTAAAATTGGTTGCAAACTCTGGTACGAAACGCCCAGTTTTCACGATCTAGTCAAATCTCGTCGTAGAACATCCTGTTTAATTCTGAAGTGAAAATGGGTCCATTTTATATTTACTTTAAATATATTAAAAGGTGGCAGGTGGTGTTCTGATGGGGATTTGTGTAATATTCAGAAGTTGCACTGAGCCGAAATGAAAAGGGTCTGATATCAGAGGGGGTCCGGTGGATGTCTGGCCGCGGGTCCGTCACATGCAGATGGTGTTGCTTGTCTTGTGAGTGTGCGAGATGCTTTGTTGAAGTCTGCGCAGCTTTCAGAAGCTCCTCTCACACGCTGAGACAGCCGTGGAGCAGACAACCCAGGGAGTTTGTTTCTGAAACCAGTGAGCCAGTTTGAAGGTGCCAGTCTTGTTGAAAGGTTGTTTGGACCATGATGCAGAATGAACTCTCTCTGTGGATGTGTGTGTGGTTTTATGCCCAAGTGAAAGGAAGAACTCACACTTCTGTAAGAGTTTGGTGGTTGTAAGTGATTTTGACATCCCACCAGTGGTTTTACAGGCAATCCAGACGTCTGACAGTTTTGTGTGTGTGTGTGTGTGTGTGTGTGTGTACTGGATTTAAGTGGCCGTGGCTTGTGACCAGTGCTTTTTCAGCCAATTTCAATAACACCAGATGTTTTTCTCTCACCTTGCCATACAGCATAAATGTTGATGGCTCTGGTCCTGGAGCTGCACACACACACACACACACAAGGACAAATCAATGTGAAAGTTTCTGACCCTAAATAAAAAACAATGTAATTATGTCCAGCAAAATCATTCACCTTTGACATATAGAGAGCTGTAAGAAAAAAATCTGAAATAGAGAAAATGGATCAAAGATTGTTGACATACTATGTTTGTGAGATTTTGTGTGTGTGTGTGTGTGTGTATGTGTGTACCTGTTTTTCTATTCTGGTGGGGACTTAAACCTGAATACACACAGACTCATGGGGACTCGTGTCACAGAAATAGTGTTAGATATCACCTTAATTCACATAATCATTAAAATTATGTAATTTACTGGTTATTATCAATAATAAATGTTTTTTTGAGCAGCAAATCAGAATATTAGAATGATTTCTGAAGTATAATGTGACACTGAAGACTAGAGTAATGATGCTAAAAAAATCAGCTTTGAAATCACAGGAATAAATTACATTTTAAAATATATTCAAATAGAAAGCAGTTATTTTAAATAGTAAAAATATTTCACAATATTACAGCTTTTTTGCTGTATTTTGGATCAATAAAATGCAGGCTTGGTGAGCAGAAGAGAATTATTTAAAAAACATTAAAAATCTTACTGTTCAAAAACTTTTGACTGGTAGTGTATGTGTGTGTATATGTGTGTGTGTGTGTGTGTGTGTGTGTGTGAATACTTCAAACTCCAACATAAATAGTATACCATGTTGGTGGTTTTGGCATATAATTTTGCTTTGATGCAGAGCTGTAAATATTATAGAAAGAATGCAATTCGGACACATACTTAATTTTGTTAATCTTTCAAATGCATATGTAAATATTAAAAACCTGTGCCTAAAATCTGCAAACATGACTTCACCACTAGGGGGCAAAGTTTGATAATTGCTCTTTTAAAACAACTATTGGTAACATCAGCATTGTGTTATGCTCAGCATTGTTTGTGACTGTGTGTGTGTGTGACCGGTGTTTTTGCCACTAGCTCTGATCAGCATGATTGCTCTCTGCAGTGCCAGAGTCAGTCAGCACCATCTGCACTATTTCCTGTTCCTGCTCTTTCAGCCAAACACCACCATGATCGCACACAAAAAAAGAATATTAAACCAAACGCAAATCACACACTTAGAAAGAGGTTACTGCTAACAATCCATAATCTGCAGCAATAGTAATGTTCTCTTTTGCTTTATCCCTCTCTCTCTCTCTCTGTTAGCTTCTGTCATTCACTTCTTGTTCACTTACGCATGTATTCTTTGTCTGAAATTTGTACATATTGTGTGAACGCAACTGTTTTGAACGAGCGCACCTTTTTTTAACAACCAAAAAGTTTTGTTGTCTGTTGCGGAAGAACAGACGTTCCTCTCGTTGATAGCAGAGGAGCGGATCCAGCGAGAGCTTGATGGGGCGACGCGGAATGAAAAAGTTTTTTTTAGGAGTCGTGGTAGTAGAGGCTGCGCAACTATAATGCCATGTGAATAATCCCGCCCACTCTAAAGCGGTACTGAACTGCAGTGGAAACGCAAACCGTGCCGAACCGAACCGTGCCGTGCCGTACTGAGCCATACTGAGTCGTACCACGCAGTGGAAAAGCGCCATTATACACCTAACGAGCTGACATTAGGATTAACTTCTTAAAGTGGCAGGACTAATCTGTGTTCCACATGGGCACATAACCAGTCTGTGGGAGCCAGAATTCTTGCTGGTTGGTAGAGGATCAAATACGTATTTCACTCACTGAAATGCAAATCAATCTCTAACCTTTATATAATGTGTTTTTTTTCTAGATTCTTTGGTTGGTATTCTGTCTCTATCCATTCAAATAAACCTACCATAAAAATTACAGACCCTTCATTTCTTTGTAAGTGGGCAAACTTACAAAATCAGCAGGGGATCAAATAAATATTTCCCCCACTGTATGTACAGTATGTATATATATATACACACACACACACACACACAAAGAGAGAGAGTGAGAGAGTGTATTGGGACATATTACATCATAAAGTCAAGCCTTGTAAGCCACCGAGCTACATGTTTAAAACAAAACAGTAATTAATTATAAGTTTTAATTAAGGTTTATATATTAAAATGTTGTGTCCCATCAGAAATATTTAGACAGACACACAGTCTCCACATAGCTCACACACACATTTTTATTCGTTAAACCCTTGTTACTAAACAAGCTAATGAACACACTCAATAACAATCAAGATTCAGAAATGCAATCACAACCATGACAACAAAGATAATGATGGTTGTTCAGCGGATCTTTTTGATACCAAAAGTCTTTGTGTAGTGCAATTAAATGCATGAACAGCTATTAAAATCCACTTGCAATTATCAAATTAAAATTAAATGAGTGATTTAATTTGCTTTGTGCTGATGTCTAAATTTTCTTATGCTTATGATTCATTTTGTGGATGCTCATGTGTGACATTTTCACCTTTGTGAGAATGTGTATGTGTGTCCAGATCGTGGCATGGTCGATACTAGACCACTGTGTCGTTAAATATTAATCCAGCGTTACAGTGTGGTTTTTGCTAGCATGCACCCGAACAGCTCACATTTCATATATGAGAGAACGAGAAAGAGAGAGAGAATAGAAGTGGTTAGAAAAGAGATGCAAGAAAGACGGGTTGCTTCCATTGAGTCTGCATGGAAAAAAATGGAGTTAGACATGAGTGAGATTGTTTCTGTTGACCTGTACCTGTTCAGCCTCCTCTTCCACTAGAAAGCTGAGACAGCATATCCAATGGAAAGCCACAATGCAATTTTGAATGTTAAATAAGACACCGAATACACTCTTGTAGGCTCTTTCTTTTCGATTTATCGCACTAACAAAATATACTTAAAGTACCATGATATCATGACTCACTAGATTAGTCTAACAGTCAATAGATTTCTGTTTGCTTTTTTTTTTCTTTTGACATCTTGCTTTTCTGTGACGTTCATTATGTTTATATTTGCACTTTCAAAAACATTTCAACTAAATTTCTTACATAAACATAATGTTAAGTAGATGTAGATGTTTGCTTGATTCTTGATAAGCATTTCAAAGCAGCCTTTGAATTAGCGACTTAGACTGTTACACATTAAATTTAAGAACAGTCTGCAACATAGGTGCATCTAAACATATTATTTATGTGTATTCAACCCCATATTGACCTGAATATGAAAATAGCCTTTCATGTATTCTAGAAAAAGGCGGCCTTTTTACTCTCTCTGAAGCACAAATATGGAAGACATAGGCATGCATTAGACGCAAAAAAGCTTTCTGACCCAGTTTGGTTAGTAATACTAACCTTAATGTCTGTAATCACTGAAAATCTCCCTCTGTGTCAGAATGCTTAAGAGATGGGAGTGTTTAGTGAAGCTTTGGATGATTTAATGTTACTTTGATATGATTTATTTATGCAATGAGTTAATCATACTGAAATGGAAGAAAAAAAAACACTCAGCCACGCACAAGCTAAAACACTTCCCAGAAGCCTCTGTTAATTTATGACTTTTCCCAATACAAGTCCATTCCTAAGATTTGTTTCATAGGGTGTGAAGATCTTCTGATGGGCTTTTTTTGCATACATTTGCATCCAAGTGTTACCCAAAACATTCAAATCCATATCCCTCTTCTTTTCTCACTAGAACTGCATTCATATTCATTTGTAACTGTTGAATCAGTTTTCATGTTTTAAAGAATAATGTTGCCACTGGAACATATTTTTCTTTTCTACGTCAACATTTCAACTGAAGAAAAATTGGAGGGAAGATAACAAAATGCTTTCAGCCCTCGGCCGTTTTCTCTCATCATCAACAAACGCTGCATCAAAATCTCTGTAGATTTTAATGCTTTAACGAGACTCCTTTGGTGTGGCAATATTTATAAAGTATATGTAGTGTGAAATCATTGTTGTGTGTATTGTGTGTTGTGTGTGTGTGTGCGTAGTTCTGATAACTTGAATTAGATAAGCAAAATTTTTTAAGTAGTTGCCCCTGGGGCTTAAACAAGTTTCAGTCGTCAAAGGCAGTCCTCTAAATAGAAAAATGGTGTTACCCAGGGTCCTTGTCGTGGGGGGTGGGCAACAAGGTCCTTCATTGTTTTGGCTACTTATTAGGCCCAGGGAAGGTCCACCTCAAAACAGTTTTGTCCCAGACCCCCATCTTCCTCATGAATATAAGCCTTGGTATTAAAACAAATTGGAGAATCCAGGTTTAATGAACACTTGTACAAGGAGATTCCGTTTCTTTATTATTTTGGGATGCATGATATATTTCTACCATATCGATTTGCAGTCAACATTTGATTTTTTTTTTATTAATATATTGTACATGTTCATTTTCCTCTATGCTGACTTAAAGTAATTTTTTAAAACACTAATCATTCAATAACATTGTTAAATGTAATCTTTAGCAAATTATTTTTTATACTCTGTGAAGTCTAAATTCACTTTATTGACTTGAAACGGATGATTAATTTGTGTGTGTTATTTTTATTTTTTTAAGACTAATATGAATGAATTTTAATATTGACTGTTAAGCATTTCTTAACCATAGCATATGTATTTTAAAATGTTGAAATATGTATTAGCTTCTTTTCATAAGACAAGGAAACCTTTCTTATATACATCAGAAATAAGTATAAGATACATGTTGGAGATGGGAATGTTTGTTAGTTTGTATATTATTTATTTATTTTTATAAAAAAATTAATTTATTTTTTCTTCCCCATGAATATAGGGTGTGAGCAACTGGTTTAATATTATATTTATATTTCTTTGAGCAGGAGCGTTGCAGGAGGATATAAACTGTGACAATCTGTTAATTTGCACCCTTCATTGAATTTGCCATTATGTATTGTATTTTTTTTTTTTAAATACCAATACAAAAGATTAAAGTTAAAGTAGTGTATTATTGGTATTGGCCAGAATATCAGTCATGACTAGTGTTATTATTTTTACAGTACTATTAAAATACCATCCTTTATGAATCTGCTAATCATACGGAGAAAATAAATAAATAAATCATCTGATTCCATCACTGAATCATGGTGCCACCACAGTACTTTTATTTAAGGGGCAGGAGCAGCAATATTTGAATATCTGCATATATTTTCTGAGACTTCAGTTAAATGTGGCATTTGATTGTGAAGCCTTTTGAGTTAGTGGTTTTCATTTGAGGACTGAAGTCGTTTGACATTTCTGTCAGGAGGGTTTTTCTTTCTCACCCTCAGATCGTCTCATATGGCTCTCTGAGAACACTCAACCAGGCCACTAATGAAATAACACTCAATTTCTCATTTCCTTCTCTTACCTGCAGTTTTTTTAAATTTATTTATTTAGCTCTGCTGTATGATAGTCTGTAGCTATAGTGAGTGCTGAAACTTCATCTTTTCTAAATTGTAAGTATGTGTCTACGATGTTGTGACTTCTCTTTTTTCTTAATGAGTTTGTTTGACAGGTTAATGCAGGAACACGATGAACTGTTTGAGCTCATACAATCTCTAATAATCCTAAATTGTTTCATTAGATGCAACATTTTAGTCACTCAAACTGTCAGTTTGCAATGTGTAAGTTGCATAAATGTTACTCTTTAAATGTCTTTCTGACTCCTCTTATCCTGCTAATTAGAAAGACATTCATTTGTTTGTAATTCTCTGTCTTGGCAGCTCCATTTTACAATTGACTGAAGAAAAGAAATATCAACTATTGAGATGAAATTAAAACAATTAGAGACTCCAAATTCATTTATCAGATGGGCAAAAGTTTTGGTTTTCCTTCCTACTCACTTTGGGAAAATTAAACCATTAAGTGCTGTTAGTTTGTGAGAAGCAATCAGATAACAACATTGTAAAACCAATCATCAACCTTCAATACCATCATTTCCCAGGCGCATGAAGGCCCAATTAGGACAGTATATGCAAAAGGCCAGGCACTGAAGACTGAAGCTGAATGTCAGAGCCTGTAAGTCAGGTAAAGTTCACCCCGTCACAGATCTGTTCATCTTTATAAACCTGTTCAAGATTTAGCTAATTTTGCATTTGCTACAAAATAATATTATCTTGCTTACCAAAGCATTGTGAACCTCTGATAACAATTGAGTTCAAGTGTGACACAGTGATCACATCTATGGTGTCTTGATTCAGATTTCACAACATTGGGAAAAGTCTGTCACTTGATCTGACTCTTAAAGGGATAGTTCACCCGATAATGAAAATAATCATTTACTCACCCTCAGGTTGTTCAAAATATCTTATTTTATGTCCTACAGAAGTCATTTGATATGATGTGATAGATGGCAAATGTTTTGCATTTCAAAACAAAATTAACTAAATAAAATGGCTTTTTAATATATAAAATGTTAATTCTCATTTATTTATTTATTGCACAAAGTCACAATTTTGTGCCAAGACAAATTTTGCTACAAAAAGTCTTTCATGACATAAAAGCTACATGCTCTTTGTTTGGTTACAAATAAACCCACATCTGATTGGTTAGTGATACTAAGCAGGCTCAAAAATCAAAATATTTGTATTTTGCAGGGTTGGTGTGACAAATGGCAAGATTCCTGTCCCACTGGAAATGAACTGGGAGCTCATGGTTACCACTGTACCATGTAAAATTGTCTTTAGTGTATGTCCTACCTAGAGGGTAGATCCTGCCTGGTCAGTTGCAACATATACACTTCCTACTGAAGTCCCACAGGGTCGGATGCTCGTGCCTCGTGTCATTTTTCATTTGATCTCAATATTTGAATTCAGTTATGACATGACAAGTGTTGTCTGACCAGTGTAATGTCAACACCACTTCCTCCCACTGTATGATACATGAACAGAGTAGCACCTGACCTAATCTACCTTTTCTCCCACCAGGGTTATTATAGTTAAAAATGAATATATATATATATATAGAGAGAGAGAGAGAGAGAGAGAGAGAGAGATTTATTTTAAAGATTTATTTTAAACGAATTTATATTTAATATTATTTTTAGCTTATTTATTTTAAAACTAATTCAAAATATTAATAAAAACTCTAATAGTATCTCAATGATACAAAAATAACAGTGTCTCCCACCAATCAGTTACATTCATTTATACAAGAACCTGAAATCTGCTAATTTTCAACCTGAATTTCTGCAAATTAATCATCTGGTGAATACAAATGATATGTTAAAAGAGTGCCAAACATATTCAGGTACAAATATATTTAGATTCAACTATTGTCTCCAAATAGCAGTGTAGTCACCGCAAACATATATGCACTAAGACAGCTCTTCATGTTCCATTTCATCTCCTTTCTGTCTATCTCTCTCTCTCTCTCTCTCTCTCACTCTCTCTTTCACACACACACACACACACACACACACACATACCTCAGGTTACTTGAGTTTAATGATGATTAATGTTTATGTAGTGTGTTCACTGCAAACAGATTGATGTTTTGGATCTTGAAGAAACACAAGGTCAGACCATTTTTCCCCTTGACATTTTTAGGATTGACAGTCACAGCTGGAGGGGTGCTAGGTGGCATAACTAGAAAGAGTGAGTGATGGAAATAAAGAATGAAGGGAGAACGTCATGAAATGGTCACCAGGACTTTACCTGAGGGGAGAGAAAGAAGCTGGATACAGCAAATGAAGACAGACTTCAGTACAGAGTTTATGAGGATGACTAATAGTTTAATTGTTAATTAAAACTATTTAATTGACTAATAGTTTACCACGGGATTGACATCCCGTGGTAAACTAGGATTTACACAAGCTTCAGTCTGGATCCAGAACACCTGAGAAGAGATGATGCCAACCCCTCAGAGGACCTCAGATGATGCCAACCCTGAAACAACCCACCAGATCCAGTCTGTATCCAGATCAGATGGTCACTGCAGTCACCCGGATCCAGTACGTATTCAGACCAGATGGTGGATCAGCACCTAGAGAGGACCTCTACAGCCCCGAAAGACAGCGGAGACCAGGACAACTAGATGAACACAACGGGTCCTCCGGCTTCTCCAGTCGCCGTTCAGCGCACCAGCGCTCAGCAGGACACCATAATTGAGCCCGCGGCTGCAACACGGGGCCGCCGGCCTTCCCGCGCCGCTGTCGCTCATACCTTCAGACACCGAGGCACGCCATCACCTTCGCCTTCCAGGCGCCAGCCACCTTCTCCAGCGTCCTCCTACGCTTCAGCCCTCTCCTCCGCCCCAGCTGCGGAGAAATGGACCGTGACCGGACTA
>NW_015635046.1:228765-230856 GCF_001515625.1 Sinocyclocheilus rhinocerous | reverse complement strand
ATATATATATATATATAGAGAGAGAGAGAGAGAGAGAGAGAGAGAGATTTATTTTAAAGATTTATTTTAAACGAATTTATATTTAATATTATTTTTAGCTTATTTATTTTAAAACTAATTCAAAATATTAATAAAAACTCTAATAGTATCTCAATGATACAAAAATAACAGTGTCTCCCACCAATCAGTTACATTCATTTATACAAGAACCTGAAATCTGCTAATTTTCAACCTGAATTTCTGCAAATTAATCATCTGGTGAATACAAATGATATGTTAAAAGAGTGCCAAACATATTCAGGTACAAATATATTTAGATTCAACTATTGTCTCCAAATAGCAGTGTAGTCACCGCAAACATATATGCACTAAGACAGCTCTTCATGTTCCATTTCATCTCCTTTCTGTCTATCTCTCTCTCTCTCTCTCTCTCTCACTCTCTCTTTCACACACACACACACACACACACACACACATACCTCAGGTTACTTGAGTTTAATGATGATTAATGTTTATGTAGTGTGTTCACTGCAAACAGATTGATGTTTTGGATCTTGAAGAAACACAAGGTCAGACCATTTTTCCCCTTGACATTTTTAGGATTGACAGTCACAGCTGGAGGGGTGCTAGGTGGCATAACTAGAAAGAGTGAGTGATGGAAATAAAGAATGAAGGGAGAACGTCATGAAATGGTCACCAGGACTTTACCTGAGGGGAGAGAAAGAAGCTGGATACAGCAAATGAAGACAGACTTCAGTACAGAGTTTATGAGGATGACTAATAGTTTAATAATTTATTTTTCCCCAAGTACATTTCTTCTGTTTTAGTTTCAACTCTGTTCTAAATCATCTGTATAATGCTTTGTAAACAGCTCATCGATATAGTTCTAGTAGATATAGAAAAAGTTGGCAGTTGGAGGTTACTGGTAACATCATTATTCCAGTAGGTGGCGACAAATGTCCTTATAGGTGAGCCATTCAATCGTTAGTTCAAAAACACTGAATCATTCAGGAACGAAAGAAGAATGAATGAGTCATTGAATTGTTTAGTCAACTAATTCGATCAACAACGCTGAATCATTCAGAAACGAGTCGGTGAATGAATTGAACCATTCATTAAACAGACTCGTTCAATGAGACGCTCAAGAGCTGCGTATGGAGCTGGCGGGCAAAAAGTAAGTACCAATATTGTGTCTAAAATGTAAGTTGCACGATATTAACTTCTTATTTATTGAACTACCGTGTACAGTACAGTCCGGCTGTTGGTTTGAATTGATTTAGCCGTAGGAACAGTGGTGTAATGTAACTAAGTAATAATACTTTGTTACAGTACTTAAGTATTTTTTGTGAGTATCTGTATTTTACTTGAGTTTTTATATTTCAGCCAGCTTTTACTTTTACTCCACTACATTTCCTAATTAAAATGTATACTTTTACTCCGATACATTTCCCCGAAGCATATTCGTTACTTACAATAAAATAGAAGTCAGAAGAACACGGACTGCAGGAAAGCAGGTTTGACGAATCAGTGGTCTGGCGTTGGCAAGTTAGACTCCTAAAAAACACCTTTGCTCATGTGCAAACAAGTGCGCGCGCACAGCCGCGGTTGATTCATTTTCCACTCAAGTCGAGTCTGGGGTCTGTGATATACAGTAGTATACAGTGTTGTGCAAGTTACTTCCAAACTGTAATACATTATATATTACTTGTTACTGTTATTTAAAAGTAATTCCTTACCTTACAATATTACTGTCTCAGAATTGTAATGCTTTACATGACTCCTGTATTACTTTTGAGTTACTTTCACCAAAATAACTACAGAAGTAGAACTTAAGGTAACACTTTATTTTAGGGTCTCTTAACTAGTTGCTTATTAGCATGCATATTACTAGAATATTAGCCATTTATTAGTAGTAATTAAGCACATATTAATGCCTTATTCTACATTACCTTATTCTACATCCCTAATCCTACCCAATACCTAAACTTAACAACTACCTTACTAACTATTAATAAGCAGCAAATTAGGAATTTATTGAGGGAAAATTCATAGTTAATAGTGAATAAGTGTTCCCTATTCTAAAGTGTTACC
>NW_015635046.1:227205-228647 GCF_001515625.1 Sinocyclocheilus rhinocerous | reverse complement strand
GAAATCATGCCGCGTTTCCACTGTCGGGCCAGTAGCCTCGCGGCACTCCTGTAAAACCCGCCCTAAACACACCTTCACTGGACTACGTCACACAATACAAAGTTCCAACAGCGAGAGGGAGACTAATGAAATAAATCGCTAAACAAATATATCAGAAGCTGTCAAGGAGGAGTGACGACAGTGTTGGGGGAGAGAGGACCAGGCCTGGACTTTATTTTGTGTTTTGTGTGCGGCAGTCGTCTGTGAGGGGCTGCCGCTTTACTTTCATTTTGTGTTTGTTTATTTGATTAAAGTTTTGTTTAAATGTTCGCTGGTTCCCACCTCCTTCTTCCGGAACTACGAACTTTGTTACACTGTCGTTTAGTCTTTATTTACAAACTTGGACACCACACTATTGACTGACCACGAACAGGAAATTGAACTTACTTGCGGCATTTTTTATTTGTTAATGTCTCGCTGTTTTTTTTTTTTTCTTTGAACAATTAAATTTTGGGCTAAAAGTGTGTTGTAACTCATGCGTTACTGAACATGTACCGAGTAAAATATTACTGAAAATTTATTAGTAATGCCTTACACTACTGCGTTACAGCAAAATAGTAATCAGTTACTGTAATGCATTACTTTTGTAACGCATTACTCCCAACACTGGTAGTATATCTTCTGCAATAATATGGTAAATGTTGTTGTAATGATGTGCGATCTGACATTATCAAGTAGGCTAACGTTATATCACCAAATCACACACAGAGTGCACGCACATTGATTTATTAGTCTATTAAAACTCAAAATTCTAGGCATTCTAAATTGTAGACGGCAAAATTTCTTCTGTAAGCTTTTTATATTTATATAATTTAATATAGTTAACTTAAACTATATCACACAAAGAGTACACTTTTTCTGCAGATATCAGCATGAACACATTTAGTAATCTTTTTATACAAGTTCAGTAAAGCAATAAGTGACTTACATTTTAGACATAATATTGCTTGTTTTTGTTCAATTTTGCTAACGAAAATAGTTCCAAACAAAAATCACAGCACTGTTTTGCATCTCTGAGCAATGGACGGTGTTTCCTTATTGAATGAATCATCTCGCATCTGTAACTGCAGTTTAAATGCATCCATGTCCCCTCTGAGACAGGCCTACATTAAACTGTGTAAATACATCTAAATGCTATTTCAGATGCAGATTCCAGAAATGTTTTCTTATGTTGGAATGAAAGACACTACGTACCGGATGAAGTGCTTCTTATTCTTATCAAAAAATACAAAATGGAAGAAAGAGTTAAAACTGAACACAATCTTGCTACTCAAGCTGTGTATGAACATTATATATATATATATATACAGGGGCGTAGATTACGCGGGGGACGCGGGGGACGTTTCCCCCCCACTTTTAATATCACGTAAATTCGTCCCCCGCACTTTTTCGGGCAAGTGTGT
>NW_015635046.1:223717-227159 GCF_001515625.1 Sinocyclocheilus rhinocerous | reverse complement strand
AACACAATATTGCTACTCAAGCTGTGTATGAACATTTTATATATATTTATTATATATCCGTTTATTATTTGTTTGCTTCTTTTCCATTTTGCATTTACTTGTACTTTTACTTTCAATACTTAAGATTTAAAAAATACTTTTCGTACTTAAGTACAATACATATCACATAAGACTTTTACTTAAGTAATATTCTAAAGGGTGACTTCAACTTCTACCAAAGTCATTTTCTGGTAAGATATCTGTACTTTTACTTGAGTATGGCTTTCAGGTACTTTTTACACCACTGTGTAGGAACGAATAAACAGTGTTCTTGCTCTGTCTTTTTGCTTATATATTCACAGACACTGAGGTGCATTTTTTATTTAAACAATCTGAATGGTCAATCAATCAATAAAATAATGATAATGATAATAATAATTTCAAGCTGTTTTTGATTTGAACACGATGGCTCTTTGAATGGATGAATTGTTTACCTTGTAATTATTTTTTGTTTAGTTTTTGTAATCTACTTTTACCAGTTTTACTCATTCAGGCTAATTTGCTATTTTTTTATTTATATATGTATCAATAGATGTTCAAATGTATGCATGTGTATCAAACAGGTTAGTTTAATTTGTCCATTAATTATTAAATGCTTTCTTTTTCTTCCTTTGCTTTTTAAAAGCCTGATAGTGTGACCAGACAGACTGCCAGAAATCCGTATTGACTTCTCACAGTATTGATATTCTCATTCTTTGAGATCAGTGTCCTCTGTCCCTGCTCCATCATTACTAATAACTTTAAAATGAATGCCATTTCCATTAACATAAGGTTTCTCCTCTTTGTTTTTCTCATCATTCACAGAACACATCAGTAATCCTGCTTCTTGACAGATGGTTGACCGTGCCACGGCTGCTCTCTCCGCAGGGATGCTTTTTCGTAGAGGTTGGTCTCTTGAGGATAATGACAGCCATAAGATCGCTTTGTCACTGACATCAGAAGATGCATGGCTCACCTCTTAAGAGACACGCTGTCACTTTGAAATCCCATCCAGTGGAATTCCATCCCATTGTCCCTGCATTTTCACCACTGCATATATCATACGTATTTAGATTAAAAATGACAATTTCGTCTTACCCGAAGACAGGAAACAGCCTGACAAACTATGAAAAGAACCTGTGCACTAAAAAAAAACATCTGTGATCGGAGTTAAATATATCTTTAATGTGATTATTGTAGATAGGTAAGCAATGGGTTACGGGAACTTGTTGGATGTCTTTTACTGAAGCACAGATGGAAAACCTGCAAAATTTTTAGAGTAACACACCCGTTAACCCATCTAATTTTGACCAATCTAATACTGAAAAACTCTAGGTATTTATTTATGTATTTTTATTTATCATAAATTAACATAAACTAAAAACACTGGGTGGGCATTGGGCTTTCTGAAGATTCATATACATATATGATAGGGTCAGTTGTCATTGAGATTAACACTGTATTTGTACAGATCAGGATGATTTCTGCCATTTGATATCCTGGGATCACTAACAAAAAACACTGTAGTAATTACTCTTATGTTATATGTTATAATGCTATAACATTGTACTATACTGACCCATTGCACTATTTCAGTGAAGTGTTGAATTCTTTATATTTTAGTCTTTTTAAAGTTTAAATCATAAAAAGCCTAGCCTACAATACAAGCAGTACCATATTAATGTATTAGCATACTTAATTCAAATGACTTTGCATTGTAAGTATCATAAAACTCTATTGATTTACCGAATTATGCAAATGACATTTTAATCTTTACTTAATACATTTGAATGTGGGAGGTACAATGAAAAATTTAGCTGAACTTGAACTTGTTAACCTTGATATGCGGTTAATATTTGTTATGATATAATTAAAAGTAAGTAAAGCATATACATGTTTGTGTGTGTGTGTTTGTGTGTGTGTGTGTGTGTGTGTGTGTGTGTGTGTGTGTGTGTGTGTGTGTGTGTGTGAGGTTGATGTAGAAGGTCAGATTGATCTAGTCAATTGACCTGTAAGGTTATTTTCTTTCCTCTTTGACCTTAATACCTCAACCAGGTCAAATAGTTACCTAATGCTACCTTTCAAGTATTAAAATAATAAATAAATAAAACAAATCGTCCATCTTGTAGTTCCACAGTGTAGCCATATTTAATCTTGTCAGTTAGCTGCAGTGCTGGTAAATGGGCTCATGTTAAAGCACACTAAACCAGCTAGCATCTCTTTAACATCAGGATTATGGGAGAGACACAGTGCCTCTGATACAGAGACACACATACTTACAGCATTTTAGTCTTAATCTCCCAGATTCATTTAATCCACTCAATAATCCACCACAGCATCCAGCCACCACTATTTTAGCATCACTAGCGATAATCTACTGATCTTTATAGGTCGGCTTGTCACAATGTCTTATCTGTAGGGTTTTGTTCAAATATGGCTTTTGATCTGGTCAAGGATCAGGGTTGTGACTTTAAATAAGATATCGGATTGCAGATTTATATCATGTTTTTTTATGGCCGTATCCATGATTCGCTGATTTAGATAAATGGATGGATGGATGCCCTTTATCGATCCCTGAGGGCATTGGCCGAAGTGGGACGGTACTCATCGGTATATAGTACCACCAATTCTGCACTTTGCTTTTTGCAGTGCTGAGAATTATTCTTGCGTATTGCCTTTATGCTTTTGTGTTCCTTCTCAACAAGACGGTCTGTGTTGTCAGTTTCACTACACGACAGCCGTTAGTCTTGCTAGTCAAAGTTTTAACAATAAGCATTGAATCTGGTACAAATTATAGCTACATATGAGACCACATTGAACATCTGAGACTCAAAATCTAATCTAATATATATATATATATATATTCATCGAAAGTAGAAACAAATAATAGAATTTATTATTAATTATTCCAGCTAAAAGGGGGCAATACCAGTTACTAAATGCTCTGCAGAACACAAATGGAATGTTTTGTATAGTTTTTATTTTATATTTTCATAATCAAATTTTGTTTGTTATTTGTTAAATTATATCACCTTCAATACTATCCAAAGCAAGTTCCACTACAGAAATTTTGACATACAGTATGGTGAAAAGTTGTACATGTGGGATGTACTGCATTTTTCACAGCTTTGTATTTTTTCCACTTTGAGCACTGGCAGAGGAGGAATTATGCAGCACTTTAATATGCAAATTAGATACAGTGTATAGATAACATTGTGCTAAATGGGAAAACCAGTTTATGGAATTTTTACACACATATTGTATAAAGCAAAATGGTATATCAAAACATTGTGTTATATATTTTATAACATAGTTGAGAACCATCCTTAAATAAAGTTAGGTATAAAAAAAATCCTGAAACCTAAAAATTGATTGGTGATTTAAAAAAATTCCCATTGTTTCTGCCTTTTCATATCTATGCTTG
>NW_015635046.1:222513-222897 GCF_001515625.1 Sinocyclocheilus rhinocerous | reverse complement strand
TCTTGTCATTTTATTTTTAGAAAAACGGAGTCCTGGTGTCCTCTACAGAGGACATAGCATAACATATGAATAAAATATAATTTTTCAAAAATGTTATTTTACCATTTTTTTCTTATGCTCTAAACAATGTAATGACATGAAAAAATACAAAATTCACAAAGCTTTTTATTTCTGGTTCTCAGATATGAAGAGTTCATTTGCAAAACTGATAAACGCCACTTTTAAAAAAATTAGCTGATTGTCGTGCATTATTCTCCACATATAGCGCACGCACTCTGAACCCTAAACACGTTTTGTCACAAAAGCCGGTTTTGTCCACTTTCAAGGCATAGCGAGTTCACATTTTACTGCAGAAGCCGACAAGCGCCCTTGTTGTTTTTGACC
>NW_015635046.1:206372-222193 GCF_001515625.1 Sinocyclocheilus rhinocerous | reverse complement strand
TTTGTAAATTACCTGTATTTGTTTAAGTTATTATTACTTAATCAAAACAACCCAACGGCAGTTTGATTGATATTACTTGGAATGCGCAATAAAAAAACGGTTTTTGCAAATGAACTCTTCATAGATAGATAGATAGATAGATAGATAGATGGCTGTACTTGTGTGAATGGGAGTTATGGAGTAAGATAAACTTTAAAAAACAGAATTGAAGTTGTCATCAATAATACAATACATCAGCAAATAGATTTCCTCTGTACATATTGCAGAGCTCCATAAAATCCATCTTCTGTTTTATTCTATAGCTATTGATATTCTGATATTGTCCACTTGAGCCTTTGCAGTAACGCTTTTGCTTTAAACATAGATAATTTCTTTCTTTCATTCTTTTTTTGTCCTTTTAATCATGCTCATTGAGCCAAACATTTATAAATTAAGTCAGTAAGCCCCCCATTCTCATGATGATGTGTAATTGTTATCATGTTTCTGTGTAAGCTGCTAATTTTCATTTTGTTTGTCAGCCATGTTATCATAATCATTCCTTTCTTTTAATATGTATTTGTTCTACATGTGCATGAGAGGGAAAAAAAACAGCTTTGCCATAAGCGTTTGTTGCATGTCAACCCCCAGCGCTGCATATGCAAAACAAGCGCAGACTCACGTATGCGACTGATAAGACTGTAAGAGAAATTGATTGCTTGGCGCATCCGAAATTGCCGTTTAACTCTCCGAAAATAAACAGAGATTGTACGTGAGACTGTAGATATTTCCTTTTCGTGTCTGAGAACAAGCATATAATTCTGTCACTTTTATGCTAAGATAACACATAATCAACATCAAAGGCGAGCTTTTTTCTCCTTATCTAAAGCTCACAGGCAACTAATTACTTACAGTATTGTGTTAGACACCTACATCAGCTATTGCAAGTTACAGCTCCGAGTTTTGCACCAATATCACAATGTCACAAATGGAAAAAAGGGACATGCTGTTCATTATAATGTAGCATTGTGTGTTGAAGCATTTGTATACCGCCCTTGGAGGAAGTTATATAGAACAAAGACTTTGCTTTGTATGAACCTTATAGGAGAAAAATTGTGAAATTGTGTTTTACTGTGCAATTAATAGCAACATTTCTTCTGGGAGTAAAAGAGAGAGAAGAGACAGATGGAAATAGTGAATAATTACTCTCAATGCAGCAGGAAAATGCATTTTAGATGTTTACCTCTCACAGCACAGCAGGTTAACCTCCCTTAACAATACTCATTCTGAAGCGCTGAGACTTAAAGGGCAGAGACAATTGTACATCACTTAAGAAGAGTCATTCTTTCAGATAATTTAGTAAATATGTTGTTGAGAACTTTAACTGTGATTTATTCATTCGTTTGATGTCAAGCGGTGGTCACGTCAATCTCCTTAATTTCACTCACCCAGACACTCGAACACCAACACTCACAAATGCATAAAACCACGCAAGCACACACGCCGAGGATGTGCAGATACTCTCTGAAATGCAAATACTCAGATGGCACGCAAGGCAGATGGCACAGATTAATAGACCTAGACTCGCAGTTTCTTGCCTTGTCCCCTCCCCGAATGCTTATATATGAAGTGATAACCACGAAAGCATCGGCTGAATCGCTGAATTGCTTACATCTGGGTTTGGAGATCAACATGGCGATTAGACCTGAGATAAGCATTTTAGGTATTAAACAGTCCCCGTGGATTAGATCCTCACCCTTACTCAATATGACAAACAGCCACACCAGTTACAAGCCTGTATTTTGAGCACTAAAACCTTAGTACAGCAGATTAACAACCATTATGAAGATGAACCATATGAACCATTACGAAATGCTCCCCACCACTTGACGTTTGACATTGAGCAGATGGCTGTGGCCATTAGGACAAAATATGTCATAGACACAAACATTTTGATCTGGAATTTGACATTTTGCTTTCTGTGTAACATAATGATACATGAATCACACATTTGGACATAATGACAGCATTTAAATGGTTTACCTGTGAACAATTTACACACAAATGTGACCCTGGACCACAAAACCAGTCTTAAGTCGCTGGGGTATATTTTTAGCAATAGCCAAAAAAACATTGTATGGGTCAAAATTATCGATTTTTCTTTTATGCCAAAAATCATTAGGATATTAAGTAAAGATCATGTTCCATGAAGATATTTTGTACATTTCCTACCGTAAATATATCAAAACTACAAAATATGCTTTGCTAAGAACTTCATTTGGACAACTTTAAAGGCGATTTTCTCAGTATTTTTATTAATTTTTTTTGCACCCTCAGATTCCAGATTTTCAAATAGTTGTATCTCGGCCAAATATTGTCCTATCATAACACGTTAAATGGAAATCATGACAAGACTACGAATTCATATGAATATGTGAATATGATTCATATGAATATGAATCTTATCTCTGATGTCTCCAATGTAATGATTTATTAATCCAATGCATCGTGCCTAAAGAATCAGTGTGTTACAAGCATTCTATGATTAATTTTGTAATTAAGTCGTTTTTAATACCTCGCAGCTCTTGTGGTTACATGTTTGCATTTCCATTAAGTATTTTACAAGAATTTGGAATTTAATCAAACCACTTGATGTATCTTGACGCTTCACATTTGTCTGTTTTTCTTTGATAATTGTCATGGACAGTATATGCACTTCCTCCACATTTGTATGAGAGTTTCTTGTGAGAACAGGAATGTAAATGTAAGTGCAATAAATCTTAGCCTAGGGTCCTGTGAAAAACGCAATTATCAAAGCTTAGACTTTATAAGACATATTCAATTCAGGGCACATCCACAACTCCATTACGGATTCTACTTTGTTGATGTAGCATGCGAATCAAAGACTGGAGAATAATTTTGAAATTTGGAGCCTCGTTACTCAAAGTCCTTCTTAGAACATCCACATTTTTATTTAATGTTGGCTTGAAATTATGATAGTCAAGTGTTTATTAGTGGTTACAAATATCTCATACTAGTACAAGTACTTGTAAAGATACCTCAAATCATGCAGCTTGTTAGTTGTTTAGACAATCAGAGTTATGATTTTCACATTGTGGGTGAAAATGAGCCAAAAATGGGAGCGATCCAAGTGATATCTAGGGATCTGGGACTGGGTTCACAAAATTCTGAAGACAAATAAATAAATAAATAAAATAAGACCGTTTTTAGGGTAAGTTTGTAGGACTGTTTTTAAGTGCAATTTTGGTAACCCTTTATTTTAAGGTCCAATTCTCACTATTGACTAATTACTAGCATATTGGCTGTTTATTTGTACATATTCATAGTTTTCAGTCACGTGACTGGCTCAAAGACCTGGCAGGCAAAACATCCATAGAACTGCAGCACAAGCCTGTCAATTTTCTATCTATTCCAATCCAAAAAATTTTAGATCACCTCTCAAAAGAATAAAACAAAGATATGTGAACAAAATGCAAGTTTTGGCCATTAGCAATATAAAGCACCTGCCGCAATATTTCAATCACTAAAAACAGCGGTACATTCTAAAACGTTTAATGTGAAAACACTTAAAGTGCCTTTAAAACGTCTCGGTTACGTATGGTAACCCTCGTTCCCTGCTGCCGCTGATCACAGCGTGAGTATAATAAGGCAGCAGGTGCAATGCATACCAGGTTTTCGCTGAGGAGCCGAGCCGGCGACCCGGCCGCTCAGCGGTGGTACAGCAACCGTGGCGACGGGACGTGACGTCTCCGTTCCCTCCTTCAGGGAACGAGGGTTACCATATGTAACCGAGATGATTTTTTTGCACCCTCAGATTCCAGATATTCAAATAGTTGTATCTCGGTTGTAAATAGTTGTAAATATTGTCCTATCCTAACAAACCATACATCAATGGAAAGCTTAATTATTCACCTTTCAGATGATGTATAAATCTCAATTTAAAAAAATTGACCCTTATGACTGGTTTTGTGGTCCAGGGTCACATATTACATTTCCCCTCATTTTCCTCCATCAGAGAGAAAAAGGACTGTAAAGATAAAGGAAATAACAGGCTTTATTTTGGATTTATGGAATCAACATGATCTGGATACTTTAGATCAGTATTTCAGGATCTTGCTTAGAGGGTATAAGAGTCCTATACAGAGTACTATACAGAGTACTATACAGACATACACTCATACCCAGGCAGAATACACTCTTTTCAGTGTGTGTGTGGTCCTGTGATGATCTCTGTAACCGCACAGCAGTCAGCTTTAAAACCGGAGGTGTGTGTAGAATAGTGGCTGGCTCTTTTTCGTTCCAGAGCTCCTGATCCATGAGCACGTTGGTGAAAACCAATGACAGCACTCTTTATACTCCCCTTATATTTGCTTTGGACACACCTACAAAATGTTAACATTTATGATATTTACTGTACCTCTGATTATGCAAGCAATAAGTGTGGAGCATGAATAGTATTTCAAAACTGAAAAACAAATTAGCAAAATGGTAAATGATATTTAAATAGACGTAATACATGTGTGTTGATTTATTTAGGCTGTTTCTCAGACACCCGCATAACGGGGTAACTCGAGCAACTTCAATACTGTGGCAGAGGTACCCTGAACGGTACTCTAAGAGATATTATTGACTAATTGTTTTAAGGTAAACAATTTGTTACAATACTGGTTAGGGGTTGATTTTAGGATATGACAATATGTTGTTTACAAATTTTAAGTCTCCTATAGAACAACACTATAAAAACAAGTACAAATGTCTAATATAATCAGCAGTTTGTAAAGTGTTTACTTTCTCATGACCATTTGCTACATTAAAGCAGTCGGCAAATTTAGTCTCCCACTAAATCATCCTAGCAAAATTCAGCCAGACAAAAACAATGTACTCAAAGGAATAAAAATGCCCCCTGATATGGTAATGTCTGTGTTGAGGTATTTTGATTTTGGGATGTGGGATCAGATTTGTGGACTTTCCCTTCTCTATACACTCTCACTTACTTTGTTTGAATTATGGACTAACAATGTGGCTAAAGCATCAGCACGATTCTTCTCCTGTTTAAATCGTCATCCTGTTATTCCAACCACTAATCCTTCAGAAATCATTCTAATATGCTGATTTGATGCTCAAGAAACATTTCTTCTTATTCATAGTTTTCAGTCACGTGACTGGCTCGAAGACCTGGCGGGCAAAAACCTCCATAGAACTGCAGCACAAGCCCGTCAATTTTCTATCTATTCCAATCCAAAAAATTTTAGATCACCTCTCAAAAGAATAAAACAAAAATAGGTGAACAAAATGCAGGTTTTGGCCATTAGCAATATAAAGCACCTGCCGCAATATTTCAATCACTAAAAACAGCGGTACATTCTAAAACGTTTAATGTGAAAACACTTAAAGTGCCTTTAAAACGTCTCGGTTACGTATGGTAACCCTCGTTCCCTGCTGCCGCTGATCACAGCGTGAGTATAATAAGGCAGCAGGTGCAATGCATACCAGGTTTTCGCTGAGGAGCCGAGCCGGCGACCCGGCCGCTCAGCGGTGGTACAGCAACCGTGGCGACGGGACGTGACGTCTCCGTTCCCTCCTTCAGGGAAAGCATAGCTGTCATCTCCGGATCCGATTCAGGCTTTGCCACCATCCCGGAGGGCGGCAGAGCGGCCGAATCCTCGTCGGACAGCTCTCCCTCCGATGCTGAGATCGACATCTGGTCGGGGGGAGGTCCACTGGATACCGCTGGTACGCTCTTTAAAGAGGGCCCAGCGCGTTCCGTGGGTCGCTCCACTGGATCGGAGGAGCAAGAGGAGTGATGGTCCCCAGAGGGTTGGTTCCCTGCGGGGTTTGCCATCACTGTAACCCTCAAACCGCCCGCGCTACTGCTGGAAGTGGTTCTCGTCTGCCTTCTGCCAGAACGAGCCCCAGATCGCGGCAACGGGACTCTGCTCCCTTGCGAGTAGCGGAGCCTGGTTTGCAGCTCCGAGATGGTCATCTTCCCGCAATGAGAACATGACTCATCCACGAAGGCCACCTCAGCGTGCTTAATGCCCAGACACGTGAGGCAGCGATCGTGACCATCACCCGGTGCCAGGTAACGACCGCACCCAGAAACGCACGGGTGAAACGGTATCCTTATAAGGACGATCCGTGTAGCTCTTTTAGAGAAATTTGCTCTTTTTAGGAAATGCTCTTTTAGTGCTGAGGCGCACAGGGGAGATGGCCGCTTTGCAACACGACAGGGGGTAGTGCAGCCTGAAGTGCGCAACCCACTCGACACTGGAACGGCCACCGCTGAAGTCGTCCCGCCAACACAGAAAGCTTCCGAGAGTGCGCTGAACTCGTAGTTCTCGAAATAAACATAGAGCAGAACGATGTTGTCGCTCGGCTCCGAAGCGAAAAGCTGGTATGCATTGCACCTGCTGCCTTATTATACTCACGCTTTGATCAGCGGCAGCTGGATGCAATAATTGCATGCCAATGTGCATTGGCTCATTTAGTTTACACTCGAAGTAGATTGGTCTATCGAAGCGATATCCCAATTCGTCGGTCACGACGTGACTCGTAGTGACCGACTGAAAGGGAACAGTGATACTAAAATATCATATTCAGTACACACCTTATTGATGATTCGTGCTTTATACCGGCAAGCAAATGAGCCCGGAAACATGAACGCAATGCGCTAAATGGTTGTGTTTTTCTTTATAATGGTTTTCTATGGGAAAACATTTAATATTAAACTTTGCACATTGCGTTTATATTCTGGGTTCATCCGCTTGCCTGTACAAAGTATCCATCATCAATAAGGTGTATACTGAATGTGGCCTTTAAATATCACTGTCTTACTACATTACTGTGTGAGATTGTTGTAATTCTTAGTATTTGAAACAACTGAATAAATTAAACATCTTATCTTTTGAGATTTAAGACAGTTGTGAGGCTTTGTTTTATTTACTGAATGATTGATTATAATGTTCTTTAAGAGAATTTAAAAAAATAATAATATAAAAAAAATGAAATAGTTTTTTTTTTCTTAAGTATATTCGTAAGCAAAAACATTAATGAATGACTAAATAAAATAAATAAAAAGTTTAAAAGATTTTTAGTCTTAAACATGTTTTTATTAATTTAACCCCAGAATATCCTCAAAATGTTTGACTTGGGAACCTTGCAATCAGGTACCAGCCTTAGAAATCACCTAGCACACCTTAGCAACACCCTAGTATCACGGTGGTGAGTTTTGCAGTAGTAAGTACCATTGACAAAGTGTTTTCTTCAAACAATGTAAAAAAGCTGTTTTAACAGTATGGTTTTAACCTTACTTCCTTGTGCCCTTTCACATTCAGGAAAACACTCAAAGATATCATCCTCCACAAAGGCTAATCAATTAAAATAAGATAATAGATTAGCTAATCTTTCAGTAGAGGTTCTTTTGGATTTTCCACGACACACACGCTTCCCTCTTTCTCTTTTCACAGTTATACACACTTTCTCAAGAGCCCAGTGCTAATTTGAATTGATGGCTTGGCTAGCTCGGTGAAATTAGCTCCGTATCGCATTTAGGTGAGTAAAATAACATGTTTCCCCTCTCTGTGGAGGCTAAGCCATGCCAGAGAATGAGCTACTGGGTTTTTGGGGTCCTGTTCCATAAAAAAAATGCCAAAACAACCCTAAGACAACATGGATATTACAACAAGGTCAGAAAAGAGGAGCTTTCACAGCAGGTGATCAATCAGGAGCTAAAAACTAACCGTGAAAAGGCAGACTCCTGTAGTGACAAACCATTATCACGGTTCACGCTCGTGAATAAGCAAATATGTTCAGATTTTGTTGTGGAGGCAGGGAGTATCTTTTGTGGTGCCTTCAATATTTTATTCTACATACCTCATACTGTGAGGTGATTTTTGTGCTAATTAACAAATATATTATTCTGAAGTTATTGTGTAGTTTGACTGCAGGTGTGAATGAACTCGCTTTTGTCTTTAAATGCAATGGGTTTTAGAGTAGTTAATCAAATTATCCCCTTTAAATCAAATACAGTTACTTTGATCTCTTTTTATGGAAATACAGAAATAATTTTCCCCCTCCTCTCTCTGAAATTAAATTTCAGCCTGTCAAGCTATCGTATTGCTTCATATGGACTAATTGGTCATACATTTATGCTGCTTTTTTTGTCCCTTTTTGGAGCGTGACAGCCTCTGGTCATGTTTGTTGCTCTCATTGAATGGAAAACAGCATTGTGAAGGTTTCTTTTTCCACAGAAAAGTAAAAAAATAATACTGGTTTCACACATCATGACGGCTGATGATGACAGAATTTCCATTTTTATGTGAACTATCGGTGAACTGTGAAGTCAAATATGTACTAGTTTAGAACACTGTTGAGGTGGGCTTTCGGCTTGTTCTGTCAGGCAGATTTGCCCAAGGCTTTTCAAATGACACTTTTGGAAAGTACTCTGCAACTTCCAAACAGGTCCAGAGATTCCCATTTGGATTGAAATCATGGATTTGATTGGGTCATTGCATAGATATGGACACATAGATGACAGACACGTCGACGCATCCGCCATCTTGGAGCGGCCAACATGTCATCACTTACAGTAAAAAAATCAATGAGTTTTCCTAGATGCCACAACATTGCACAGCCTTTGTTTGTAAAAAAAACACCAAGATTTAAATTCCCGAAGAAATTGGATAATGTTTCACAGGTTTGTTGTGTTGTGTTGTGTTAGTTCAGAAAATCATCTTCTGAAATCTGTTGCAGATATAGATATTCATACATGCATATAACTATACGGTTGCAGATACACAGTCAACATGCTATTGAGTGTTCACGGACCGGCTTTGACTGGTCCAATATGGCGGACAGCTTACAGTACATATAGCGGACCATAGAAATGGAGTACTAATGAGGCATCTTTGTATGTATATATACTGTGTATATCTATGTGTCATTGTAGGACTTTCTTTTTACTCAAATGGCCCACAGAAAGCTAATTGAAAAGCTGTATTTTAAAATCTTTCTACTGTTTTAACAAGATTCTCAGACACTGCTGATGGAAAGCATAATGGATCCACAACACCTGGTGAGATTGCAGAGGTATTTTCACGATTTATTGTGAAAATGAGTAAACTGTAAAAGAAAAAAAAAAGTAATTTTATATATAAAGAAATGGCATTTCATGTAAAAAAAAAAAAAACCTGGCAACCCCTGATATACAGACTTTTGCACAGTTCTTGTTTGAGTGATTGCTTCTTTTGTGCCATCCGGCTGCAAACACATGGCTGATAGCTGCACTTTTACTCTGTTCTCAGCTACTGAACCCTGCAGTTCCTAGTATTGGTTGGTCTCTCGGTGACTTCTCGTGCAGTCTCCTTGATCGCATTACGGGGCAACCTTTTCTGAGCACTGTCTGGATGGCTCCCACTGGGACATTCAAACACTGTTTTGTACCCTTATATCCATTGTTTTAGTTCACCTCTAACTTCTCTGGTATGCTTTAGTCTTTATTTTCACAGCTGTCCTTCAGATGTGAGTATGCAAAAAATCTTTGGAATATGGACAAGAGGATTTAATGTCATGCAGTTTATTAAAAAAAAGAAGAAAAAAAAACATAAATTACAATTAAGTATTAATTTCAGAAACATGCAGCTTTGATGTTTCTATCATTTATAATGAGCTAAGAGGTCAATATGTGATGTCTGGACCTTCTGTCGGTTAATTTATGTCTGCTGTTAGAAATTTGGTACGCCGCAAAAGCTGAAAATACTTAACATGTGCTTGCATTTCCACTTTCCACCGTTCACATGCATAGGAAAGGAGCACAAAGCCTAGTACTGCAGTTTAACTATAGGTTTTTGTCTAGAAAATGTTAGTTTTTTAAGGAATAACAGATAAAATACGATTATATGGTAAGTGTGTCCTTTTTATAGCTTTTTTTTTTGTATATGTGTATTTTAAAAATAGTTTAGTTTTATTTAAAATATAAAAATATAAAAATAGGACACTGCACATGTATCTTTTATTTAGCATTTATTAATTGCCCATTTATCTGCCTCTGTGTATGTGTGTGTATATATATATATATATATATATATTGATAACACCTTTGTTGAGATGTTTATTGAAACATTGGCCAGTTTTTTTTCTCTTCAATCTTGTGCTATTGAAAAAAAAAAGAAAATCTATCCTTTGAGCATTTTATCAATAATATAATTATTTTCAGTTCATTCCTAATGAGACATAACACACTGCTTGTGTTTTTGTGTTTTATCTGTTCTTCAGAATTAAGATGGTAAAAAAAAAACAAGTGAAGTAAATGATGGAAATTAAGATTATAGCAATATTTATAAAGCCAATTCAAACAGAAATAGAGGATACTCAGAGTGTATTTCAGATCTGGATTATTTAGCTCTGATCTAAAGCCATTCATCACTGGAGACCCCTCGCACAGCGGGAATCAAAGATTTTGTCTCTGTCAGAATAATGCAGTACCCTATGATTTTCTTCTGGAAAACTGAATATGGACATCAGAAGAACCACGTCGTGCTTCCCTAAATGAGCTAGTAATGGGACTATTGCATTTGAAAAGCACCCAGGGAAAAAGAGAATAAGAGAGGGACATCTTAAACTAGATCTAATAGAAAATGCAATAAATAAATAAATAAAAAGTGCAAAACAAGTGATACATCCTGCTGTGTTACCATAGTAACCTTCTGTTTGTCAAGATGCGGGTAGTTGACAGCATGCTGTCATACTGACTGTGTGTATGCGTAAATGTGTTTTAGACTGTGGGGAGTTTCCACCTACAGATGGACAGTGTCCATGTCCTTGTGCACTGTGGAGAAGTGTCAAGGTTGGAGACATAGAAAATAGTGTGTGTGGGAGAGAAAGACATGTGTTTGAACTCCCTGATGTGATGCTTCCTAATGCATCCCATGGGTGTCATTACACAAACAAAGGCGAGGCACTCTTTAAACACATTTCTCATACGCTCGGATACACTCTTAACTAGGAGTCTATCAAACCTGCTCCCTGCAGACACCGCACACACACACACACACACACACACACGCACGCACACACATATATATATATATGGATGTTTCACACATAATTGCATAGAACAGGCTGCTACAACAAGTTCATGCAATTTTATGTGCATTGTGCATGAGAGACGGTTGCACATGTATTTTACACATTTATAATACATTTTACGCATGTATGTCCCCATGCATAATTCAAGAGTGATGCAAAGTATGACACGGTCCCACTTTATATTAAGTGGCCCTAATACCTGTGTACTTACATAGTAACTAGATGTGTACGTAGTATGTAACTGCAGTGTAAGTACACATTGGTACATAGTATCTACAGCTGTAATATTTCTGTAACTATGCACATGTAACAACCCTCTGAATGGTTTGTGTAAGTACAAATGTGTAACAGGACATATATAACTACATTTCGTAACAACAATATGTATAAGTAGGGGTGGAAATGGGATCCAGGGGGTGGAGATGGGTAGGTTTAGTAAAGTGGGAAGAGTTGGATCTCAAGTTGGTGGAGTTGCTGCACCACTGTAATACCAGTGTACTTACATGGCAACTCCTCAGGAACTGTCCACTTAATATAAAGTGTAACATTCTGACCATTTGTATTTACACATACCATTCAGTGGGTTGTTACATATGTGTAATCACACAAACATTACAGCTGTAGATACTATGTACCAATGTGTACTTACACTGTGGTTACATACTACGTACACATCTAGTTACTATGTAAGTACACATGCATTAGGGCCACTTAATATAAAGTGGGACCTATGACACTTAGCTGTTTAGCATATGCATCACTCTGTTTATGCTTACGCTGGGATGCAGCTTTGAGAAAAGTTTCCAGTTCTAGAAGCTCAAGGCATGAGTGATAAAAGGAAGAAATTACAGTACCTCCTCATCTTAAAATATATATTTTTATATTGTTCAGGCTGATTAATTTTCCAATATTTTGGCCATTTTGAGATCAGCATTGTCCAATAACAGTAACCGCTTGCCCGATTAACAAAAGTTGTAGATATTTGTGTCTGCTTTAAAATCCACTGACTACATTTTCAATAGATGCAATTACTGTTTATGAGCAAATCCTTGTTGGCGGCACTTATAAAATGTCTGTCACCCTTATAAAAAGCAGTTTTAGATTTAGATTAGATTTTTAAATTGAACCACAATATTTGTGGAAACGATTGCTGGATATGATGTACTGTAAATTATAAAATTAAATAAATAAAGTTATATACTAATACTTTCACATTGTACAAATCTTTAAATTATTTATTTATTTTAAAAATTATTTGTTTATTTTTTATTTTAGAACAGTTTTATTTCATTTCATTTCAGTAATGGATGTCATATACTGCATAACCCAGCAGAGGCTCCCACATGTGAATCAACAAGCACGCATCATCCTGGTGCTGTTCCAAGCAGAGAGTGCTACTTCTGCTATCCATACACTGCATGCGAGTGTTTATGTGCAGTAATGTTTTAAGTACTTCCTCTGTGAAATGAGAGGAACAGATGGATTTGGCAGATCCCATGGTACTGCCATCAACTCAGACCCCCCATTGACACAAACAAAACTCCCCCCCCCCCCAACCCTTGTTTAGCATGACTGTATCATAATGCTTTTCCCTCATTTATTTAGTTTAGATAATTGCTTCAGATAACAGGAATGCTGACGGATGCAAATGGGGATGCAGTGTCAGGTTGAAAAGCCCATATCTGGATGGCACATTTTTTATAATTTAATTTATATATATATATATATATATTAATTTAGTTCATATTAATCCTTAGTATATTATATTGTTGTTAATAAAGTTGTACTAGTTTAATTTTACATTTTTACATTTCTATATTATATTATTGTATAATAGTATATATTGTATTGTAATTTGTATTTATATTTATTGATTTACTTCATAGTAATCCTATTTATATTGTATGTCCTACATTGCTACATAAAATTACAAATAAAATATTAGCTTTGTTATTTATTCTGGATCTTTTAGCTGTTGATAATTCAGGTTAATTGACTTCACATTAAAGTTTTTAATGTGATGGCGCATGTAAACTCATTAACGTTGCGCTAATGAAGTATTAATTAAAACCAGCACAGTGCTTTCTTACTTGATATTTCTGCCTTTGGCCATAGTAGTGTATTACTGTAACTGTGTGGATGCATCGAATGGGTAGGATTTAACTAAAATTCTCATTTTTATTCCATTAGGATTGTCCTTATGCATGATGACTCTCATGTGAGTAGGAGTGATTATCTGGGATCAGATTTTCCCAAGTCTAGATAAATGTCAGTTATAAAAACAGTTCCTAGACCATAACTTGGTGCCCTGACACACCGTAAGAATAGTGACCCACGTCTCACACTCCGCTGTGTCAATCTGACAGTGCTCCTCTATGGTGCGTTAACATCGCTGTAAGAACTCTTCACCTGTCAATCAAAAGGCAAATGATTGACAGCTAAGTGCTGCGGTATGCACACTCATTAGACTCTTGGCTATCTGATGCTAACTTCATACTAAGTGCAATCTCTGCTGTATTTAAAACAAATCCGAGCTCTAACTTCCTCACCTTCTTTCAGATTGTTACCCACACAAATGCAGCAGATAAGCGACTTCATGTGTGGCGGTGACAGTTCACTGACAGCTTCTCCTCTTGTCCAATCACATTTGAATGCCAGGATCTTAGCAGATGCCACTGTTTCTGCTGAAATGGAGCTCAGTGTTACAGTGAGTTAAAGAATCTGTGATACGAACAGGATGTCTACAATAATAGACCTTCTGTCAGTAAATGGCGATCTTATTTGGAAGAGCTTTTTTGACATTTTGGTTATACTTGAAGGCTGTATAGTAAACAGAAAATGTGTATTTGTAGTTTCATTCATAATTAAAATACATTGTTGTCCATTACTGTATAACATATTCTTATATACTGGTCCTGGGGAATTGGAGCACTGTACATTTTGTATGTTTTCCTTATTTTACACACATGATTCACATCATGATTCACACTTTAGTTTGGGGGACCAATTCTCACTATTAAGTACGACTTTTTCCTCAATAATCTTCTAATTATTTATTAGTTAGTAAGGTAATAGTTAGTAAGGTTGTTAGGTTCAGATATAGGCTAGGATTAAGGGATCTAAAATATGGTCATGCACAATAAGGCATTAATATGTGCTTTATAAGTACTAATAAACAGCCAATAGTAATATTTATGCTAATAAGCAACTAGTTAACAGTGAGAATTGGTCCCTAAACTAAAGTGTTACCATTATTTATAACATGGCAAACACTCACGACTCGGAATGACTTCAGAAATAATTTTTAATAATCCAGGAGAAATCTGCAGGATAAATAACCAAGGTTATTACTTTTGTTATTTTTCTGTTTAATTTTCATGTTTATTTCTAAAAAAATAACACAAATTTAGGTTCTAGGTCCTATTTTGTACCCTATTCTTGACAAGTGCCATATACACCGTTTAAAAGTTGGACGGGTTAAATTAATCAAAAGTGAGATTAAGTTTATATATATATATATATATATATATACATTTAGAAATGTATTTCTAATCAATGCTAAACATAGAATACAATGTGCCTGATATTCTGATGAGGCCTTGTTTTAGGCAAGTATACTTTTTTATCTCTTTTATTTACTGATATATTTTGACTAGCTATGTGTTGCTCTCTCTCTCTCTCTCTCTCTGTGTGTGGTTGTGTTCTGCTTACTCAGCTACTTTTAAAGACCCATTTCAGTTTAACTCACCCAGAGAGTGGCCTCAAGGACAACACACCCCGAATCTCCATCACAGAGTCTGTCACTGCGTATGAGCCTGTGTGTCTGTGTGTGTGTGTTTCAGACACTGCGCACTGAACAACTCAACCTGCATTGTGTGTGTGTTTATAGTCTGTATTTAGCAGTAGGGCTGGGTATCGTTCAAAAATGTTCGATATCGATACCGATACCTTGACTTCGATACCGGTTCCTGAACAAATGATACTTTTCAACGAAATTAAAACGCCAGTAGGTGCCAGTAGGGAGCGTTTAATGAGTGAGCCATTAAGTCGTTCATTCAAACGATTCATTCAAACGGCAGATTCATCAGATGTTTATGCATGGGCTAATGAAACTTTGACTCAACCGATTCGCTCAAAACACGGAATCAATCAGCAATGAATCGGCTGGTTGCTGTGAGATGCGCTGTTTCCGCCTAAAATGTAGGTGACCTAATACTTAAAGACTCATCTCCTGAGCCACTGCACAAAGGAACAAAATGTAACTAACAAAAAATCAGTGCAAATAGTTTTAATAAAGCTCAAATAGTCTTCAGTTTACACATCTGTTAGCTACATTTACACTAGTGCGTGTTCGTTTAAAACGCATAGCTCAGAGAAGAATCATCATTTCTATTCATTTTCAACTGATTTACTGATGAGCATTAGCAGTTTCTAGCGCTGTCTGCCTGTGCTCTCTCTTCCATGATCGCTGCTCTGACTCAGAGGTAATAACATATTTAATTTCAGCAACAATACATGGCCAAAACACACACGGCAATCGGAAGTTATTCCCTGGTCTTATGTAGCATGATGCTACAGTGTGCATGAATGGTCATGTAACACACGCTTTCAGTCTTGTAGTATGTCTGTCATTTGTCGGAGATAGTGGAAAGCCGGCTTGAAACACAGTGGAAACGCCAGTATGACGAGGATCGTTTTCATTTTAAAACAAAAACGCACCAGTGTAAATGTAGCCTTAC
>NW_015635046.1:204423-206249 GCF_001515625.1 Sinocyclocheilus rhinocerous | reverse complement strand
TTTTCGCATCGCTCTCGCGGATGTCAAACACTGATCGATCTGCGCTGCGCCACTTCTAATCGAGCACACAGGCTTATTGGCTCACTGACGTTGATGAAATTAACCCCTTAGGTATCAAAATTTGGTACCGAACGACGAGACGTTTTTCGATACTCGATGGTATCGAGGCAATTCGGTCGGTGCCTAAAAAGTATCAAACTCGATACCCAGCCCTATTTAGCAGTGAGTGTGCATCTGATTCAGTTCCAGGGAGAGCGAGGCCATAAATACTTGAGTTAATCCAAATGTCAGAGGAGTGAATTGTTTAAACAGCACGGCTTGAAAAACATGAGAGAGAAAAATGTTAATGCTAAAAAGCGTTGGGAAAGATTGGATTAATGGAGCTAGTGAGGGATGGAAGAGGGAAAGATGGAAAAGAATTGGATGGAGAGAAAGGGCATGCGTCTCTGTTCTGCATGCCTGTGTGCCAGGTCGCTGCATTAGCACGCTTCTTCAGAGACTGACAGAATTTGCACATGATAACGCACCCTGCCAAAAGCAAGTGCACAAGCCCAGAGACAGACCGAGAGAGAAAGAGGGAAGGGGATAGTGACAATGAGAAAAGTTTCCCCGAAGTAGGCAGATGTAAAGCTGCCAATTGAACTCCAGGTTTTAAAGGGATAGTCCACTCAAAAATAAAAAATGTCATTATTTGGACATCCTCAACCTACCTGAATCTGCCTTGTTGTGTCTACATTAAAAGTCATTATTGGAATCCTTGTCGTCCTGCCTGCCTCCACACACCGTGGCGTGACAGCTGTATGGCCTCTTAATTTTTACCGTAATTATAGCCTCCTGACTAGTGGCCAGACTCTGTGTGCAATCCCACAAAACTGGGACACTTTCCAAACATATGTAAATGATAGGCTTTTTCAGAATGAAAAATTTAAAAAAATAAAAAATAATCAGGGAGAATCTATGAATTCTGAATAATTTACTTTTATTTTGTGAATATTAAGTAATCATGTGATCGATAAAAAAGTATCTGTAGTCTGATTATGAGTATTTTAAAAAGTAATATAATCTAATTAAAAGTATTTAATTTTTAAAACTTGATTACGTAATCCATATTACACGTAATCCGTTACTACCCAGCACTAGTTACGAGTCATATGATAACCAATTACTTTTTCTGGTGTCAGTAGGTATGTTTAACTTTGGCTGTGGCTGGATTTAACCAATTGACGAGAAACTGCATACTTTATTGCAGCTGAAGTGCATTATATGCAATATTTATCAAATACACATGTTTTAGATGGTTTCATGTAGCTTCATTCAGTACTTTACATACTGCCTAATGCAGCACCTGTATGCACAAGAATAAAGTTCAACATAAGCCTATTCTATTTAAGTAAGGGATCATGTACATTCAGCCAGTTGTTATTGCAAAATAAAATTGAATTGATTTAAGGTTGAAATATTCTATTAGTTCATTAAAGGGGTCATATGACGTTGCTAAAAAGAACATTATGTTGTGTATTTGGTGTAATGCAATGTGTTTATGCGATTTCAGGTTAAAAAAACACATTATTTTCCATATAATGTAAATTATTGTTTCTCCTCTATGCCCCGCCTTTCTAAAACGCGTCGATTTTTTACAAAGCTCATCGTTCTAAAGAAGCGAGGTGTGCTCTGATTGGCCACCTATCCAGTGCGTTGTGATTTGCTGAATGCCTCAAGCGTGTGGCGGAAATGTTCCGCCCCTTACCATACTGTGATGCCGTGTACCGGCGCGACGAGAGACGAGACAAAAACATTAAAACCAATTACAAACGAGGCATCCAGTG
>NW_015635046.1:199924-204332 GCF_001515625.1 Sinocyclocheilus rhinocerous | reverse complement strand
AGTGTGACGGAAATGTTACGCCCCTTAACATACTGTGATGCCGTCTCCCAGCAGGACCAGACTCAGTCCAGCTGCTCTGCTCGTGCACATCCCATCATCGGTTCTCTTTTAGCAGTTCAGTCAATGTACTGTTAGGAGTAACTGAATAACTGTGGATATTGGTTTATTTCGCGTCAGAGAGAGTGTCAGGCACAATTTGAGACTTTAGTCTTTGCAACTTTACAGATCTTCTTTATGCACCAAGAGCTTGTAACACTCCAAAGAGAAAGGAAAAATTGAAATCGCATCATATGACCCCTTTAAACGCAAAGCTTCTGCGAAGAAAAACAGTTCCTAGCAGGCAGCTTTGAGCCTAGACAAATGAACAAGTTCAAACAAGATGGACATTTAAGGGATAATGTACAGTCATATCTCTTGTTACACAGCTTTTCACTACATAAATAATGACAGAAACATGAAATATTGATTTGAGAAGCAACACTTTAAAATATGACCTGTTTATTATCTTATAATCCATTACCAGTACAAAACAATCATTCTTTCAACAAGGCAAACAATTTAACAACATTACTGTAGGCCTTCTATTAATACCAAAGTCCTCTGGTTTCATTTTACAGTAAATATAGTCAATAACTTAGGCACAAGGTGACACCAGCTGAGTTTTAATAAAGCAAGATTTATTTTGATAAACATGATATAATATAACATTAAGATTACATGAAAATAGTTTTTACTCTTGTAAAAACATTGATTTGTGAGCATTAGTGGAGAAATGTCTTCGTTGTCATCGGTGAATCCAGCCAATCGTGAAAAAGCTGCATTGTCATCAGAGCTCGTGCAGCCACTCTGGAGAAGCTGCGCAGAATGAGCCAGCCGACTGCTCTCGATTCGCTCTCGTGGTACTTTGATGGCATACTGTACAGTACATCACAGTGACATGGCGTCACTGCTTCAAATCAGACGTTGATCGTCTGTGCAGATCTACATGAAGTCAAACACTTGACGTCAGACCTGGCAATTTTTGAGCTTTGTGTCTTTTCCACACATTTAGAACATTTATGATGATTTTTCATCATTTTCAGAGGTCAACAGCTCATTGTCATCATTAACTTTTATTATAGAAAAGAGCAGCATCATGTGTTCCAGGAAATTAGTGGATGAGTAGATGTCTTTTCATTTTCGTGTGAGCTATTGCTTCAATACTTTAAAGCCTCATTTTGAACAAATTTGACCCCCCTACCCACTCCCCCCAAAAAACATCATGCTACTTCATAACAGGCTTACAAGCATAACATAATGCATTTCTCCATGCCACAAGACCTTACAAATCACTTATTAAAAAAACATTTTAAGAAACTACTACATCTCAGAACTGCGTTTTACACGTGCTCTTAGATCTTCTACTTAAAGCGGCCTTTTTGTAATGGTATCTGACCGCTTTCAGCCTGGATTCTTTGAGGAGCTCCGGCTGGGCGAGGAAAGGAGTGGCACCCCCACTTCAAAGCCACCCAGATTTCACATGTGATGCAAGACCTTGCAATGCTTTCACCCGAAGGGCATGGTCTTGCTGTGTAGCAGGTGTTTCGATAAGACTTGCCAAAAATACAGAAATATAAAAATACCCCTCCAAACTATCATATATATTATTATTCTAGAAAGAGCTGATTTAGACAGTTTAATATTGTGATGTGTTTGCATCATTGTTACCATGGTTTGAACATTGAATATGACAGCAGAGTTGTGCTGAGAGAGTGACTTTAACTTAATGCATGAGTTAATCCTTCATATTGTGTTTTATTGAGTTGTATTTACCAAGCTGCTTCTTGTTTGCCATTGACATTGAAGTTTTTATACATCAAATTCTTCTGAGCTTTTGAATTTGCAATATTACGCCTGCTATCTTTAAATGCAAACTTGAAATTATTTTCTGTCATCAAATACTGAAGTAATTCAAAAAGAAATACAAAAAAAGAAGTAAATCTAGTTGCGTTGGTTTTCATATTCTTCATCTAAGTTTTTATTTGTTTAAGGATGCCTGTTTGAGAAAGTATAAAAAAAAGATGTGTTTTTATGTCAATAGAAAAAACACCAAAACACAGAACATTTATTCAGACACATTCTGTTTTGTATGGACGGAAGCGTAGAACTTGTTAGCATGCAGCAGTTTGATGTAATTTGTGTTTTCAAAGCTCTGGTAAATGGAAGAAAATGTGATAAAGCCTTTATGTGAATCAAAACTTATTTATACCCTCAAAGGAAGAAACATGCATATTTTTCTCTTCACATTTTGCTTTTATTTCATTCTTTTCTTTTTTTTTCTCTTACATAAACACGCTTCAAAGGCAGGATGAGGCCCAGAACCAATAATGGCAGACAAATAAAATAATACTTTAGGCGTATACCGCTAAATGACTTAATCAGCATTTGAGAAGTCCTGTTAAAAAGGGGGTGGGGGGGTTGCATTCATATTTTTTTAATAGTTACAGAGAAGAAAGCATCAAAAGGCATTGGCATTCTATTTTCTGCGTCATGTTTTTATATAAGTATAAACATCCTTAAAAGAAAAGATTCATATGCTTTCAAAATCACATCCACTAACCAGTGACCCAGCTTTTAGCAGGGGCGGATTTAGGGAATTGGGGGCCCCAGGCAAAATATAGGAATGGGGCCCTATACATTTGCACACATTTTCCTAGATCAACCTTGAGGTTCCATTTTGTTGTTTTCAGCGTAAGCCTGTGTGCTGTCTAATTCTGGTACTCACAGTGGGTACAGCCGTACACCTGCAGGAGCCACAGACTCGGACGGTTGTCGTGGTAATAAACACCGTAAACAGCAAACGTTCGCGTGTCCGCGCTTAATGCGCATATCCTATATGAAAAGCATTTTAGGGGGCCCTTGGCTTTTGGGGGCCCATTAGGCCTACCTTTGCCTAATGGGTAAGTCCGCCCCTGGCTTTTAGGTTACATGTTGCACATGAGCAACCCTTTAAAAATAGCTCAAAACATACATTGAATAAGGCTTGATTTCTCATGAACATTGCAAATTGCACTTTTAAAATCACAACTTTGTTTAACAATGCTGCATCATTATAAGACTTGTCAAGCCCAAAGGAGCTCAACTGAGGCTGAAATTTGTATTCTAGTTGTGCTATTTTGATTGGAAACTTTATAGACGCACACAGATTACACTTACTGAGATCAGCGCTGTCATGAATTACCCAATCCTTAATAACCTGTTTAGCGGTGCACATGTAACAGCTCTTATCCGGAGTACAGTATGTGAGCATTGTGCTAAAGACTAGACAACTAGAGCTGTTTTAATCCTGCCAGACAAAGAAGTGGATGGGGAGGAAGAGGAAGAAAATGTAGGAAGCTCTCATTTAGCACACAAGCTCACTCAGATGTCCTCTGTTAACACTTTATATCTTTTTATGCTTTATTTATAGTTTTTGTTAACTCAGTTTTTTAGTAATTGCAGAGAGTGTGTCTTCTGTAACACTTATGTTCCCTTTCAGTCGGTCACTCTCGATGTCACGTCGGTGACCGACGAATTGGGAATCTCGCTAGAGAGAGTGTAAACTAAACGAGCCAATGCACATTGGCATGCGATGATTGATTGCATCCAGCTGCCACTGATCGCAGCGCGAGTATAAATAGGCAGCAGATGCAACGCATACTCAGCTTTTCGCTTTGGAGCCGAGCGGTGTTATCGTTCTGCTCCTGCCAAGCTTCGTGTTCTGAACGAATCAGCGCTCTCAAAGGAGCTTCTCTGTGCGGGTGTTATGGCGCGACAGCGGGTTGGTCGACCTTCGTTGAGTGGGTGCAAACTACAGGCTGCACTACCCCCTGTAGGGTTGCGGTGGCCATCTCCCCTGTGTGCTTCAGCACAACTAAAAGAGCAATCCTAAAAGAGCATTCAAAAGAGCGTTTCTGGATGCGGTCGTTACCTTGCGCCGGGTGATGGTCACGATCGCTGCCTCACGTGCCTGGGCATTAAGCACGCTGAGGTGGCGTTCGTGGATGAGTCATGTTCCCATTGCGGGAAGATGACCATCTCGGAGTTGCGGACCAGGCTCCACTACCTCGAAAGGGGTGGAGTTCCGGTGCCTCTGCCACGATCTAGTTCACTTCCTGGAAGAAGTCAGGGGAGGACTACTTCTGGCAGTAGCTCGGGTGGTTTGGGGATCACAGTGGCGGCAACCACTCCGAGGAACCAACCTCCCAGGGACCGCCACTCCTCTTGCACTTCGCAGCCAGCCAAGCTCCCTAAGGAACGTGCTGGGCCCTCTTCAAAGAGCGTACCAGCCGTATCATTTGGGGCTCCTCCTGACGATCGGATGTCGATCGCTGCATCGGAGGGCGAGCCTGAGCTCTCTCGAGACGAAGATTCGGCTGCGCTGCCGCCC
>NW_015635046.1:193035-199804 GCF_001515625.1 Sinocyclocheilus rhinocerous | reverse complement strand
GCCAGGGGGGGCTACTTCAGGCAGTAGCGCGGGCGGTCTGAGGCACTCCGCAGCCAGTGGAGCTCCCTAAGGAACGTGCTGGGCCCTCTACAAGGAGCGTCCCAGCCGTATCATTTGGGGCTCCTCCTGACGATCGGATGTCGATCGCTGCATCGGAGGGCGAGCCTGAGCTCTCTGGAGAAGAAGATTTGTTTGCGCTGCCGCCCTCCGAGATGGTAGCAAGGCCTGAATCAGATCCAGAGATGATGGCTATGCTTTCCCGGGCCGCAGAGAGGGTAGGGCTCGAGTGGAAACCTCCACCGCGTCCCGAGCCCGTGAGGTTGGATGACTGGTTTGAGGAGCATGGTGCATGAGGAGCTCACTAGGTCATGGATGGCACCTTTTACTGCCAGAAACCGGCCTAGTAGTTCCTCCTCCCTCACCACCCTCGATGGTGGAGCAGCCAAGGGTATACGGAGATCTCCTCGGTGGAGCGGTCGGTAGCGATGCAGTTGTGTCCTGGTACCGCTTCCACCTGGGGGGGCAAACCGGCCCTTCCCTCCCGGGCCTATAAACACTCGTCTGGTTTGACCGGCGGTGCTTATGCTGCTTGTGGAGAGGCTGCCTCCACCCTGCACGCCATGGCGTTACTGCAGGTCCACCAGGCTCAGGCACTGAAGGACCTGCACGAGGGTGGTCACGATCCGGAAGTTCGGAAAGAACTCCGAACCGCAACTGACCTCGCGCTCTGAGCGACAAAGGTCACGGCGAGTTCTCTGGGTCGTGCGATGTCCACACTTGTGGTCCAGGAGCGCCATCTCTGGCCCTCTGCCCAACCTTGGAAACAGGTAAGTGTTGCACCGCACACTCAGACCCCGCTTCGGTTGGTCCACGAGCTGCCTGAGCCGTGTCCCTGCGTTCCACCTCGCTGCCCCACTGCGGGTACATCGGTGGTTTCGCTGGTCCCGCTTGTACGGTAACTGGAAGCCTGGCTAGCGCTGTCCAGCCCATCTTGCTGGCTCCTTCGGACCATCAGACTCGCCCGTCGTCCCCCCAAGTTCAGGGGCATCCACTTCACATCAGTGAAGGTGGCCGATGCTCCTGTCTTGCATGACTGTACTACATTACTATTAATAAGCAGCAAATTAGGAGTTTATTAAAGAAAAAGTTGTAGTTAATAGTTAGTTAATAATGAGAATTAGTCCCCAAACTAAAGTGTGACCGTGTCTTTTTATGAAGTCTATCAAAATTGGCCATTTTTTACTGTGTGGGAAAAACAAAAAATCTAAACAATAAGCAACATATTATAAAAACTATTTCCAAAGTAAATTTTTTTTTTATTATATTGTCATTGTATTAAATTACATGTTACCTTATCATTTTTGTTACTTTGTACGTTGGCAGTTTATTTTAAATATGCTATTAAAATGTTTAGATGAATGATCCTGTAGAGAAGTATTTTCAGTTCAATTCATATTTATTTTTCCAAAACAGTTTTACAAATGATATGTCCATGTAACCTGCAGTAATATCAAATTCATTAAATATGTAAAATATTGTTGCATTAAATATTTTTATTTGACATATTAACATGTTAACTTTACCTGCCCTAAAAAACATTTTATAAATATTTTCCATGGACCCCGAGTTCTTGAGGCCTTAGTCTCTGGACATTAGTTAGTCTGTCAGTAGGGATCTATAAAAATAAGTACAGCAGTTGCTGTATGGTGACTTATCGTTCTATCTTTAGCGACACGACTGTCCTCTTGGAATGCATCACTCATTGGCTGTGATGGGCAGGTGATTAATGCTGCTATTCTTTAATTATTCATAACTCACTCACCCACTTGAATGAGTCAGAGGTCAGTCAGGCATTTCAATAGACTCTTTCCTCCTATCAGCTAATTATGTTTATTGCCTGCTTGAAGATCGTTTATTAATGCCCGTTAAACCCAGAAAGATGATGCAAGATGGCACCGATGATCACATTTACAGGGACGGGTAATTACCAAAACTTTTTGCTGACCTTTGACCTCGGATCATATGTGCTCTAATCAGTCAGCCATTCAGAAGGTTAATATGCCAAATCTGCTAATGAACCAGTTCACTCCTGACCTTATTTAAACAGGCAACGTTGTTGTGATGAAGCATGAGCAGAATGTTTAGCAGCTTGTGTGTTTTGATGTTCCTAAAGGCTTGCCTGTAATCACTGTGCTGACCGACAGACTGGATTTTTACATTTTATGAAAAGCAGGGCACATGGAAAAGTTGCCGCCACAATGCTAAGTTCTTGTGGTTGGTTGCAAGGGTGCTACTAAGTGGTTGCTAGGGAGATCTGAGTGGTTGCTAAGGTGTTCTAGGAGGCCACTATGTGATTGCTTAACCCTCTGGTACTGTTAATTTAAAAGTCACACTTGTACTGTTAGCCAGTCAAAGCAGACTGAACACCATAAGTTTTTTGATGGAATTACTATATTTGTTTTCCATAATAATTTTACTTTAACATTCTGTATTTCGAGGGGATAAAATATATTCTGCATGCTGGCTGATTTGTAGATTGTATCCCAAAAATGCTCTATTTTCATTTTATTTTCTTACTTTTTTTTTCAATTTTGACAACAAACAATACAAGTGTAACTTTTTTCTTTCTCTAATGCATGTTTTTTTTGTTTTTTTATCTCGTGTTTACATAGCAACTGAGACAAAAGTCACCAATTTTTGTACCATTCAGATGAGAGGAAAAAAAAAAGTAAGTTAAAATGTTTATTATTATTATTGGAAATATTATATATATTTACTGTGTGTGTGTGTGTGTGTGTGTGTGCTACACACACACATATAAATATATACACACATACATACATACAATAAAAGTGTGCCTTGGGCTTTGCTAAACTGTGAAAAATATATTTAGGTTGTATGTCATGGAATTCTGAGTGGTCCTGGCTCCCATTAATTTCAAAATATTTATGTTAAATTGTGACCCCCTTGACCCTTTTACTATGTGAGAGAAAGAAAAAAAAAATGAAAAAGAAATAAAGTTATTAAAAGGAGTGCTGTCAAACGATTAATCGCGATTAATCACATCCAAAATAAAAGTTTTTGTTTACATAATATATGTGTGTACTGTGTATATTTATTATGTATATATAAAGACACACTCATACAGTATATATTTTGAAAATGTTTACATGTATTTACATGTATATATTTATATAATTTATATTATATATAAAAATATTTAATATACAAATATACCATATTTTTCTTAAATATATACATGCATCTGTGTGTATTTAAATATACATAATAAATATACACAGCACACACACAGATACTATGTAAACAAAAACTTTTATTTTGGATGTGATTAATCGCAATTAATCATTTGACAGCACTATTAAAAAGACAATATGCTGTTTCCAAAAGTAAATAACATTTATATTGTCAGCAATTATACTTTAATAACAGTTTGTATGTTTTGATTAGAGTTAAATATACTAATGGTAAAATATACAACATGTACAGTTGTACAGTTTTTGCATATGCATATTGTTAGCCACATAGCATGACACCTTCTCCAAGCAAACAAAGGCCTGGATATCATGTGACAGCACACCACTGACTTTAAATTTGTGTATTCTACTAACAAGGCTTTCTTATTTTAACATTACATTTCACATATGAGGCTGTTTCCTGGCTCTGGGCTCTGAATGCACAGTGGACGTCTGTGGTAACAAGAGTCTGAGCTACAGGGAGGAATCTAAGATGGGATCATCCAGAAGGGCCTGGTGTTTTTGCCAGCTGACCTCTCTCGCTGCCGCTAGCCTGTGTAATGCTAATTCTCTTTCAAGTGTATTACATTAGCATCTGTTCGCAGCGCGTCCTGAGCCAATCAGCTTTGATCTGAACATTCTGTCTTTTCAAAGGGCTAAAAAAAGAGCCCTAGCCTCAGAATCTGCATTCCTCGCGAATGCCGGTGGACTACCAATGATAACGCCCACAGACTACAATAACCGTGGCCTGCTAACAAGGAAAAAAGGCTTAGCATGTAGCATCAGAGTTGTCAGAAGTGCACACTCACTTGTTCTTTTGGCAAACTGTAGGCGTTGCAGTGTCTGCTCGACGAGAGCTTGTCCACAAAGTGCAGTCATCTTTTGAGAGCGTTGCACCGAGGAACACTTCACACAACTCTCAATAAATAAAAGAGAGCACGCTACCCTTGACTTTCATACTCTTTATCATTTAATTCAATATGTTTAGTGCTGTTAAATCTATTGACGAGTGCTAAGCCTCTTTTTACGCATCGGTAGTCGTGCCTTCACAGACGTGTGAAGGATTAGCGATTTTTATTTACCCTAATGTTTCCAGATTGATTATAAACAAAATGAGGTCAAAATGTTTAGCCCTTCCACCTGAATTCCTGTGCCACGTCTGGCATTATATTAATCAGCTGTTAGCAGACTTTACACAAAATAATGTCTTAAGCTAAAATGCAATTACATTTCTTTAAAATCAGGGATAATGGAAATATTAGGACTCATTAATTTAATTAAATAATAATTAATTAATAATAAAATAAAATGATCTGATTTCATTGTTACAAATGTAGGAGAGACCTATATGTGTGTGTGCGTGTGTGTGTATACATATGTGTGTGGATAGATAGATAGATAGATAGATAGATAGATAATTAATTTCGTAACACTTTCTATGAAGCCCGTATATATATAATACATTATAAGAGTATTCTTAAGGCACTATAATGAATGTATAATGTATTATAAAAAAAACGTATAATATGTTGGATCATCTCATGAGTAATGATAACTAGGGCCGGAGTGGGACTCATTTTCAGCCCTGGAGTTTCATGCCAGACCGGCCCACTTTTTTTTTTTTACTGGCCTTTTCAGTGCCGTTTATTCTTTGCACTTTCTATTATAAATTTTTTTTATCTATTATTTTTTGCTCGCATATCTCCAACAATTACTTTTGTTTTTTTTGAGCAAGGTTCCGCTGTCAGGGGAGTCAAAAGATAATTACGTCATCATTGCCAATTAACATAAGAAAGGGAAAATAAGGGACAATTGTGATTCTTTATCTTATTATTTAAGAAAATTCTGTTTATTCTTGTAGAAAATAAGTGTTTAATCTTTAAGAAAATAAGGGACAGAATAAGGGACGTTCCAAATATTTGTACTGTACCATAATGTAGGCCTAAGTCTGCCTGCAGTTAAAAAGTTCTCAGAAATAATCACAATCGTTTTGCTTAACCTATTTATGTACAATTATTCTAAAAATAATTTTAAATGTCATACAAAAAATGTCATCGGCCTGAGTAAATTGTACCATTATAGAATTGTGACTTCACACGTGTAATTGAGGAGGTGAAAATACTGTGAAATTACAAATGGCATGAAATTTGAAAATCTAACAACTGAAGGTCTATGAAACGTCAGTCAATCAAGCATTTTTTTTAAACAATGGCACTTAAAGTTTTGATCTAAAATATTATTGCAACTATAGCTTTGAATGAATGAAAATGCATATTTTTCAATTAAAGAAAACTTAAGAGAGTGTGGGCCACTTCTGGTGCTTGGATTTTTACTTCAGTAATGAGGTCCAAGTTTAAGAATAGCCTACGCAAGAAGTATTTATTTTATTTTTTTAAATTTTTTTTGTAATGCATTTTTCCCCTCTCTATTTAACAGCATTGACTTACAGTGAAAGACGTCTTCCCTCAGGTAGATTAAATGCTTTCCTGCCGTGCTGGATGTTGGGCTCATGATCAACAAATTGTTTGCATTCGCCCAAACTGATTTTGTAAAATAAAAAAGCGGACGGTGAAGGGTGCAGTTAGTGCGAGTCCCGCTCGCTGTGTGAAGCGGGAGCAGCCGGCAGAAAATTCCGCTTGGTATTAAAGCCTTCCTCAAAAGTCTATGTTCACAAATAAAACAACGATTTGCGCAAAAAGAATGATTAGTTATATGTTTTAGTTATCAATTGAGAATTTGTTACTGATATGATCTGGTGAAAATAATAATATGGCCTGCGAGAAAATAAATAAAAAGAGTGGAGCTGCTATGAGTGCAGGCAGCCTACACTGTAAAAAAAATTCCGTAAAATTTATGGTAAAAAACCGGCAGCTGTGGTTGCCGGAATTTTACCGTAAAAAATACGGTAGCAACGTTTTAGGTTTTACGGTTTTAACTTAAATTTACAGTTAAATACCGTAATTTCATTAACTGATAAAATGTTATTATATACCAACCTATTGAAGTACTAAAATCTGTTTTGTACCTTTGTAATACACTGATAACCACCAAATGCAGGTGGTGATGAGAAAGTCACATGATGAACCAAAGCCCATCACAAGCAGCTTTTAAATAATAACATATATAGAAGGTGCACAGTGTCATTCACACAAACACCAAACACCATCATGGTAACACACATGAAACTGAAATAATGCAATAAACATTAATTTAACAACATTAGGTGTAACACACAACCCTAATATACAAAACTGAAGAAGAAACAGTTATTTCAACAAAAAAAAACATCAATTGAAATGTAACGCAGGGAATTCTGGGAATGTCAATTTACGGTTATTCACTGTAAATTATACGGTATTTTTCACTTCCAAAAACGGTATACTACCGTAAAATTAATGTCCAATACATATAATGTCCAATACAGTTTTTCACCGTATATAGTAGGGGAATTTACCGTTAACCATTTAACAGGTTTTTACTGTAGCATTTTTACAGTCTTTTACCATTAAATTCAC
>NW_015635046.1:181084-192252 GCF_001515625.1 Sinocyclocheilus rhinocerous | reverse complement strand
AATCACGTTGATGGATAAAAATAAAATTAAAATAAGCATGTAACGACCACAAACGGAGGAAAATAGCGGAGTTGAAGTACCGATACATCACTTAAAATGTACTCAAGTAAAAGTAAAAGTACACAATTTTGTAACGACTCAAAAAAGTGCAATTACTGATAAAAACTACTTAATTACTGTAACGTGAGTATTTGTAATTCGTTACTTCACACCCCTGCTTATATTCCATTATAAATTAAGTGGATTTAACATGTTTATTGCGTGTTATAAATAATCATACTCATAAAAGTTATAACCACAAATAAGTAAGTTTTATAATTATAATTGTTGTTATGATAATTTATGAGATTAAACAACATATACGTTTTTTTATAATGCATTATGCATTCATTATAATGCCTTGAGAATACCATTATAATGTGTTATAAAAATGGGCTTCATAGAAAGTGTTATCTTGATTTCGTAAAAAAAAAAATATATATATATATATATATATATATGATAAATTAAATTACAATGCTCTGATTTCACTATTATAAAAGTAGGGGATACCAAGGGTCATTTTTATTTATTTCTTTTGTAATAATAATCGTTATAGTAATAATAATAATAATAATCACCGTAATAGTAATAATAATAATAATAATAAAACATTGCTTTAACTATAATAAAAGTAGAGAAGACCAAGGTTAATTTTTATTGAAAGAAAGAAAGAAAGAAAGAAAGAAAGAGATTTAATTAAAATATGCCCTGATTTCACTATTTCAAAAGGGTAGACCGAGATTCATTTTTATGAGATCAGTCTTGATCTCCCCTAGGATTTAACTTTTTAGTGAAATGAGAGCATTTTATTTTATTGTATTTTATTGATTAAAAAATTATAATAAAATACAATAAAAATAATTTCACTGTTAAAAAAAAAACTACATCAGAGCTTATTTTTACTGATCTAAAATAAAAATAAGAAAAAATTCAATAAAATATGAACTCAAAAACTGAAGACCTTTCTTGTGTGACAACCAGCCCTGGCCTATGTTAAAATCCATGCAAAAGAAAAAGAAAAAAGCAACACTGAGGCAGATAATATTTACAAATACTCACAACACTATATTACAGGCTGATTTATTTATTGAAAGTAGATCTTCCTGGCAGCCTGTGCGCTGAACAGGTATCCAGTTATATAAGTGCAGTGCTTTACTTTTCTGTGGTATTATGTATTGATTTATTTGCTTATTTGAGTTGAGTTTGGGAAATAATCTTCTTAGAGTGGAAGAGTTAAGGGGCCACAGGGACCAGATCCAAATCCCCTGCTATTACTTCTTGCACCAGACATACACACACATGCACTCTCCTTCTCTTTCAGCCACACAAGGGGTGAAAGCTATCCACAGCTTTAATTATGTCCCTTCTCTCTCTTTCACTCCCTCTCCCTCTCCCTCTATCCCTCTCCCTCTCCCTCTCCCTCTCCTTTCCTTCTGAAGTATTTCCTTTCTATCCCTAGATTTAACCAGTTATCTACCCTGTAGCTCTTCCTCTAGGTACCAGGTTCCCTTCCTTAGACTTACTTTCTTGTTCTCATCGCTCTTTTATTTTATTTTATTTTTTTCCCCGTTGGTACTCTCCACTTCCCCTCATTTCTTTCCCTTCCCTGTGCTCTCTCTCTCTCTCTCTCGCTCCCCATCCCTCTTTCAGCGATAATAGGCATCTTCAGTGTTTCAAGTATGGGTTTGTTTTCTGTTAAACTACTGAATGTTAGTCAACTCAGAGCTATAAATAGAGGCTATAAGTATCATGTGTAGTTGTTGTGATGGCTGAACTGTCGCTCTCTCTCTATCAGGTCATTTTTCTGTCATAGGTTTGTTTGTCTCAGTGTGTTTGGTGACCTGACCTGCTGGTGTGAGCTGTGGGACGGAGACTTATGATCCACAGGGGCTGCAGTGGCACAATTCAATTGAAGAATTCAATTTACATGTTTTTTTGTTTTTTTCTGTCAGAATGATGAATTGTGTGCAGTAGAACACGGGCTTGGTTTCACAGACAACATACATACAACGCGCACACACACTTATACTATGGCACATAGTCTGTCTCTCCCTCTTTTCTTTCTTTCTTTTTATCTTTCTCCTTTTGTTGTCTTATAATTTACCTCCTTTATTTTCATTTTCCTTTCCTTTCCAGCAGATGACTTCCTTTCCCATTTTCTTTTTCCCCCTGTCATTTTCCTTTCCTTTCCTTTTTTTCTTGTCATTTTCCTTTCCTTTCCTTTTTTCATGTAATTTTCCTTTCCTTTCTTTTTTCTTGTCATTTTCCTTTCCTTTCCTTTTTTTTCTTGTCATTTTCCTTTCCTTTCCTTTTTTCTTGTCATTTTCCTTTCCTTTCCTTTCCTTTTCCTTCCCTTCCCTTCCCTTCCCGTCCCGTCCCACGTCCTGTCCTTTTCCTCTCCCTTCCTCTCCTCTCAAACTTTCATATGTCCTACAAACTCTTTTAAACCTTTGTGCATGTCTTCTATATCTACACTGCTACTACAGCATTTCTCTCAACGTGTTCCTCCTATTTGCTACTATGTAATAATCAGCCTGTAGAGGAAGCATGTCGTCCTGTGGTGACTGGGCAGGGAAGGCAGAGAACATCTTGCCACTTTCTCATTCGCAGACGGTGCTCTCCCAGTTGTCAAACCGAGTTCAAACATCTTATTTATAATTGTACCTGCTTACTCAGCAGGTCACTGCACAAAATCAAGAGAAAGGAATGGATGAACTGAAAGTTGTCTCGTGTTAGCAGCAGGGCTAGGCTGACGGGTCAGTAAACAGTAACATTATTGACGTGAGTGCGTGTGCTGGGGACAGCCTTAATGAGAACCACTGCACAGTGTGCTCTTAGTCTGAGGGACATAAACAGCATTAAGCTACATTAAAGAAGATTAAGCCAAGCAATCAAAATCCCGTTTCCATGGCAACCCGATGTCATTACTCTGGGATGGACAACCCGGGCAAACAACTTAACCACAGAGATCAGATGAACTTAATGCCTTCTCCCTCTCTCTCTCTCTCTCTCTCTCTCTCTCTCTACTACATATTTAAGTTGTCTACTGGTAATTTTATGTTAAACACTTGAATACTGTCCACAACTGAATCAAGCCATACTTTTATGAAACATATGAATCATAATTTATTCTTGAGTGCTTATGTGCACAATTAAAGTACATCTCCAAGTTTCTCTCTATTCCTATCTCTCCCTCTATTTTTAAGCAACTGTAATTCCCGATGATCACCCCATCCAGATCCAGATAATCCTCTGGAATTCCTTTTATTAGAAATGTTTAGCTTATTTACACAAAAGGCAAACTGGCTACTGGGTATAGACCACCAGGGCCGTATACAGATTTCCTTCACTCACTGTTGCACATTATTATTATTCTTTAGTTTGGGTTAAACAAATACATTTTGCTTGGTTGGAACAGCAGCTACGCTAATTATGTCTCTATTTATTGACATCCCGTGGTAACTAGGATTTACACATGCTTCAGTCTGGATCCAGAACACCTGAGAAGAGATGATGCCAACCCCTCAGAGGACCTCAGATGATGCCAACCCTGAAACAACATATTGAACTACCACATTTTGCTATAAGTTTGATTGCATGATATAATAATTGCTGTTAATAGTGTTCATCGTCTGTTTGATTACGTCTTTAATTGATTTTTCCATACATTTCTGCCATATGTACATTGACTGACAGTCAGCACTGATAAGCTACCACTAAATATTGTAGAAACTTAATTTGCTGTAAAGTTGCTTTGCAATGATTTGTATCGTGAAAAGCGCTGTACAAATAAACTTGAATTGAAAAACTTGAAAAGGCAAAAAAGACTACATTCTCTCCCTTTTTAACCTCCCTTTTCTCCTGTAGCAGAGCGTTGATCAAAGTTGCATGATTTGGCTGATTGTTTTTTTTAATAGCTTCTGTTTTTTCTTACACCCTGTCATCACTCTGATACCACTCCATAATAATGGAAGAATTCTCCAGCTGTTTAATACTGTTAATAGACAATTAGCAGTCAGAATGATAGAAATTTGTGAAATACTGTCAGAATGAAAAATGTCACTCACACAGTAGGACATGCCACTAGCAACACCAAGGTCATCGGTTTTTTTCCCAGAAGAAAAAAAAAATGTATGCACTATTATTCAAGATTTTTGGGGTCATTAATTATTGTATTGTATTGTATTGTATTGTATTTTGTTTGTTTGTTTTGTTTTGTTTTGAAAGAATTTAATATTTTTATTCCACAAGGGTGCCTTAAATTGTTGAATAAAAGTGCATTAAATTTCTATTTCCAAAAAATACAAATAAATAAATAAATAAAAACACTAAATAATAAAATAAAATAAATAATAATAAATTATGCAGTACAATAATTTTTAACATTGATAAATTATGGACAAATGCAAGTGTGGGAACCCACTAAATTGATTGTGTAATTTAGAAAGATTAGGAGCATTGGGAGCATGGAATTTTCGTTTGGATTTTATTTCGCCTGTAATTGTCAAACGTAAAATCCGGAGTGGAGTTGGAGCGGAGTGACAGAATGCTTGGAGCGGTGGAAATTGCTCTCTCTCTGCTCCACTCACCTACTCTCCTGTCTTCCAGGCATGTCAGTCAGTCACGGTGCATTGTGGGACAGTACACAGTTCTCATTTAAAACAGTGTTTGACAGATATGAATAATCACACTCTAGAAATACTATCCGCTGACCCCGGCGTGTGCTGAATGTAAATGGACACTATATTTTTGTTTACCCTCCTTCTCTCTTGCTATAGTTGATCTATTAATTGAGTTCACAACGTTGCAGCAAGTGACAGAAATGGAAGGATATTGATATTCACCCTCATCCCTCTCTCACTCCCTGACTCTTCCAGAGGGAACTTTTAGCTCCAGAGGATATTAGCATATGGGATACAGGGCCTCCATCTGTCTGTTCTCTCCCCATACATTATTGCCTCTTTATATATTTCAGGCATCCCACCATGTGCATCTACATTTAGTGTGTTATTCATAGGGAGATCACAGCAGACATGAATCTGTGTGTGCGTGTGTGTGTGTGTGTGTAATGGAATGTGTATCTGTGTGTACGCTTTCACAGGGACGATGAATAAGGTCAGTGATCTACAATTTGAGGACAGTACTGGCACCGTTAACTGTTTGTGACCCCCCTGAGAGACATTTTACCTGCAGCCATCTGCAAGGGAGACCCACCGTGCAAATTAATTACCCTGAGAGAGAGGGCATTTGTGTCTGTGTATGTCTCTCTGTCTGTGTGTGTGTGTGTGTTTCTTGTAAATATGTTGAGAGAATAATTTAATGTGGATTGATTGGGATTTGTACAGTTGTACAGTATCATTTTTAACCAAATAAAAAGTAATAATTTATTTAAAATTATATTCATATAAATCAAACAATTAAATAAATATTATATCATTGTTTAGATTTTTTTAATTAATGTAATAGTGATGTATTATTACCATGGATTTTATAGGCCAAAAATTCTAATTGATTAATTCCACTTATTGACTAATTAGGAATTAGACCATTCTAATTCCAATAGGCTTTGTTTTATTTACAATCTTGAAAAATCTTTTTTACAGTTTACTAGTATTAGCCTTATTACCAAACGACAGATTTAACATTGGCAACAAAGGATCTGAGCATTTATCCTACCTTTTAATAGTTTATTAACAATTTATTGTATTTAGCAATGCATTTCCTCTGTCTGCGACCATATCAGAATGAACCTGTGAACCAATTTTGAAAACTAGTGAGTTAGAGCTTGTGTTTGTGTGACTAAGAAAAGGATTTTCAAGAAAAGGGGAGTAGAAGAGAAAGGTGTGGAAAGGAGTAAATGTGTGTGTGGGTGTGTGTTAAGAGCTGAGGTAATGGAATAGTAACAAGACTTCACAATGATCTATAGGTGTACGTGTTTCTAAAAACATTGGTAACACTTTAGAATAGGGAACACATATTCACTATTTATTAAGAGTTTTCCCTCAATAAACTCCTAATTTACTGCTTATTAATTGTTAGTAAGTTAGTTGTTAAGTTTAGGTATGGGGTAGGGTTAAGGGATCTAAAATATGGTCATGCAGAATAAGACATTAATATATGCTTTATAAGTACTAATAAACAGCCAATATGCTAGTAATAAGCATGCTAATAAGCAACTAGTTAATAGTGAGAATTGGTCCTTAAAATGAAGTGTTACCAAAACATTTGACAGCTTTTAATAAGAAGCGGAAATGAAATGAGAAACTAGGTTTTACATTACAAGAAAGTGTGAGGTTTTGGCCATACAACGCAAGTCGAAAGTGGGATCCAAAAAAAAAAAAAAAGTTTTTCTCATGTCTTTCTAAACTTACATACAGGTTTAAAACAGCATGAGTTTAAGTAAAGATCATTTTATTTTTGTGGTGAATTTTCTTTTTGTTTATTCTATAGGGCTGCACAATTCTTTTTTTTTTTCAGTGTCCCAGAGTGTCTCGGTTTGCAGTAAATGCTGCTCCACACAATCTCATCTCTGCATCTGGTCTGAGTTTGTGTCGCTTATATCTTGCATTTGGGAACACAACATGTGGCAACCATCTTCCCAAACTTGTAATGAAAAGTGCTTATAAACCAGCTGTTATCAACAGACAAGATGCTTTAAGGACTCTCTGTGGTTTTCCACCGAAATAAAACTTAATGGTTTAAATGAAGAAATTAAGACGTCCTTAAATATTAGTACTGTAATTTTACAGTTGTACTGTAGTAGTAGAAGTAATAATAATTACAACAACAACTTGTTGTACTGTGTAGTATTTCAAGAGTAATATTTCTTATTTTAATCATTTTAGGGTCACATCTCAATTTAAGGACCAACTCATTAACTAGCTATTAACTACGACTTTTGCCTCAATAAACTAATTTACTGATTATTAATAGTTAGTAAAGTCATTTTAAATTTTAGGTATGGGGTAAGATTAAGGGATCTAAAATATGGTCATGCAGAATAAGCCATTAATAAGTACTATAAACAGTCAAAATGCTAGGTAATAAGCAACTAGTTAATAGTGAGAATCGGTCCTTAAAAATAAAGTGGTACCAATTTTGCTAATAACAATAATAATAATAATAATAACAATAATAATAATTATTATTATTATCATCACATATAATAATATCACTTTTGACTAAACTGTGCATTCTTACAAACTTGAGTGCAAACAGACATTTAGTTCAGCTTGATGTACTAACATAAGTAAAACCGGAATAAAAATAAAAACTATATATATATATATATTAAAAATCATAAAAACACAAAATTGGTAAAACTTTAAACTTAAAATGACAACTGAAAATATAAAAATAAAAACTCATTCTAAATATTAATAAAAAAATATATAATAGTATCTCATTTGAGAACTCATTAGAATAACATATTAGAATAACAGGCCGCATTCACAATTTGTATCAAAAAAATCGCAATTAGATTTTATTTCCCAAATTGTGCAGCCCTAATATTCTTATGCATATGCAGTTATACACACAAATATATAAAGTATGGATATATACAGATCCTACAGCCTGAAATAGACTATAATTTTCTCCTCTTCTGCACTAATCACCGTGCTGCTGTTGTTCAGGGGAACAGGCTTTTAAGTTTTATCTCTCTAATTGTCTTGTTCTCCCTTTAGAAATGCCAAACATAATTACATTTAAAAACACTTCCCCTCCACAACCAGAGTACGTTCATTTGCAAAGCCACTGCTGTTTTCGACAAGTGTCAAATCCATTGAAGACGCCAATGCGGCAGCTATCACTCACAGCACACACATGACACTGCAATAACTACCTGAGACTCACACACACACTTTCACTTCATTAGGAACCGACAACAGTATTGTGTTGTAGTACAGCTCACAATATTGTCTTCCCCACTGCTGTGTAAATATTTGATGGGGTTTCTCTTTCTCTATGTGAGCGTGTGTGTTTGTGCAAGTGTTGGCTAGTTGTGCCAGTCCTTTGTTTGAATTATTTGTGTACCTATAAATCTGAATAATTTAGACATGCTGAGAGTAGCATTGTTTTGTTTGGCAGCCAAGTTGCACTGAAGGGTACAGTGGTTTACTCGCACGTCCAGTCACATGCGTACACACCGTGCAATGTTATATACTGATTAACATGTGCAAAGCCAATTTATGTGCAGCAGTACGCTCAAAACGTGCCTTTCAGAAAGTAGTAATTGGTAAGCAGTAAGCACTGTTTAATATTCAAATGGAGATTTGAGACTCTCTCACTCTGTTTCCCACGCTGCTTTGCTCTTAATAGTCTCCTCTCATAATTGGGGTCCGTCTAACCCCCTCCTCTCTCCCACCTCACTCATTCACACACATACTCCAGCAAAGACCATGTATAATGGCTGCCATTATGTCTGAGACTCCAATTAGTGCAGATCGTATAGGGGTTAACGCGCTCTCAGAGATGGGAGCTGTCTGGAGCACATTGTGAGGCGTTTGTGTACATGCGAATCCTCGCTAGGACCTTTGTTGTCTGTGTTTGTACAATGTAGTCTTGAAGTTTCCGTGTTTAAGTGCTCTAAAATACCCAGACTGTCCTCACACCAATTAACACTCATTTACAAAGTGAGAAGGGTTTTTGTCTGTCCTCTTTGGAACCAATTTGTCTGTTTTGTGTGCATGCGAGTCTGTGATGGGATTAACAAGTAAGATGGATAAGACATGTTTTCTCAAGTTTATAAAGACGAGGAAGAACTTCTTCAACTTTTAACAAGTAATAGAATAAAAGCACATTTTTCAAGTCCAAGGGACTCATTTGGGGTCTGGTGTTGATAGGGCTTTATTTCATCAGCTCACAGATAAAGAAAAAAAAAAAAAGGGAGACAGAGAGTGTCTCATAATGGAAAGGCCGTCATCAGCATGTACTGTAGTGCACTGGTCAGAGTGAGTCACATGACTGCGCCTGATTGGCTGAAGGAGCGACTGCACTCACTCCGATTGCAGCACTGTTGTGTATTTTTGTCTTAATACAAGCAATACTATTCTTATTGCTCATACTTTCTTTATTTACAAAGCCCTCAGGACTCCATCCATATCCAGAATATAGAGATATTGGGGTGGGACGCTTTTGACTTGAGTGTTCAGAAGCCCCATGCGGTAGCCCCAGAGGCCCCTTTTGGCCTCAGCCATGTCTAGAGACTAGAATAGACTATGATAGAGATATTTGGGTTGGACGCTTTTGACTTAGGATAGCGAACAAAGGCCCCATGTGGGGCCCCAGGCATGTCTAGGCACCAGAATATTGTGGAGATATTGAGGTGGGCTCTTTTAATTTCGGGAAGAGTACGGAGGAAACCATTTGGAGCCCAAGATGACCCCGGGGCCCTAGCTATATTTAGGTCTTAGAATGTAATAGAGATATCAGGGCAGTGTTATTTTAGTATTATTTATATACTATTATAGTATTTATTAATATTTTAATTAGATTTTATTTTAATATTTTCAGTTTTGTTTTAGTAACTGTTTTTCTTATATTATTATTTTTATTTCAGTTTTAGTTGTTGTAATGTTAGTACTTCAATTTAAACGTGTTTTAATAATAATTTGAATTAGCTTTTATTTTTATATTTCAGTTTCAGTGAGTAGTTTTTGTAATTTTATGTGCTTTTGTCATTTTTATTAGTTTTAGTACTTCAGTGTAAACCCATTTCAAGTCCGTTGCCATTTCTAAGCATTTTAAATTTAATCTTTTCATCCAGTCTGTATATTTAATTTTAACTGTATTTCAGTTAACAATTTTTAATGTTTTTCGTTTTATTTAACAATTATAACGTATAAGTGTATCGGGGTGAGACCTTTTGATTTTTGACTTTATAAATAAATGTGATTGACTGACTGACTTGGGGCAGAAATGTAGAAATGGCCCTAGATATGTCTCAACACCTTAAAAGCATTTCAAAAGACTCCAGCACCATTAAAATATGCATCATAAAATGTAAAAATCACGTTTTTTTTTTTTTTTTTGTGCTTCCACTTCATCACCAAAACTGAATACCCTCATCCATAATTTTGTAAATAACAGTGTGTGCCTTCAGTTAAATGAATGTCTCAGTTTAAAGCGCCTGCCTGGAAGTCTTGATATTTGAAGCATATAAAGAGCCTCTCCCCTTCCCACAAGCAGCAGAGGAGCAGGTTTTCAAATCTCTCCTGGAGAACAGACTGAGTCATTTCTCTGCAGACTGATGTGCAGTTGGTACTCAGTGAGACCAAATGAAGTTTTCCTCCATCAATGGTGCCTGAAGTGCTTTCAATCACAACACTAAACTGAAACAAATAGCCTGCCCATCTCTCTCAGTCTGCATTTCTTCTTTCTTTCTCTATCTCTCGCTCCTTCTGCCTCCCTTTGAATGAGTCAATCAGGGGGCTTTAGTCGCAGTTCTCGATTAGCAGGAGCCACCTGAATGCGGCATGCATTTTCACATGAAAAGTGACATTCGCATTCATTTTCAACTCGTTAAATCTCACATGGCCGTCGTCATTAGGGAGCGTCTGCCAATTATGCATCTTTGACAAGGGTAATTCTCATCAAGCATCTGAGGTCTTCATAAAGGAGACTCAGAGAAAAGCGAGGGTGAGCTGTAGAGGAGTAATGATGCCCCATTGAGGCTTTTGATCCTGAAACCATGTTCACACGCAATCTCTCACTCCAGAACCTATCCTGCAAACCAAAAAAGATTTCCCATCCTGGCTACATTTTTTGTTCCTTTTAAACTCCTAAAGATGTCCCACTTTATTGTTATTAATGCTACTTGCAAGACATTTGATTTGAGGGGAAGAAACCAAAACTATGAAACTTTGCTGCAAAGTTCGTAGTCACGGGAAGAAGGAGGCGGGAACCGGCGAATGTTCAAAGAAAACTTTAATAATAAAATAAACACAAAATAGCGCGACAGCCCCTCGCGGACGACTGTCGCGCACAAACAGAACCAAAATAAAATCCAGGCCTGGTCCTCTCTCATCCAACACTCTCGTCACTCCTCCCTTTTATCCTTCCGGAGCTCCTCCGTGTGACTCGAGACCGGTGAGTGGTGCAGGTGTCGCTCATTATCAATTACTCCA